>NC_057800.1:296894214-296896175 GCF_018294505.1 Triticum aestivum
AAATGATGATACAATGCCAAGTTTCAACCTTTTCAGAGTTCATTTTGTAGTGATTTTCAATTTCACGGTCATTTAGCACTCTTAAGAAATCGGTAAATGACTGAAAATAGCAAATGATGTTAGAAAGTGTTGAAAATTTATGACGTCGATTTGAATGGTGCATAGGAACAGAAAAAAGTCTGGAGTTCAAATAAGTTAAAAAAATGAAGTTCCCGTGTAACAAATGAGTTGTCGTCCGAAACCCTGATACTCCGAAAGAGATTGCCCAGTTTGTACATGAAGTGCGTCCAGTTTCTGCCATAACCCTCTCTACTCTTTTTCGGATGCCATGTGGGTGAAATGATGATACCATGCCAAGTTTCAACCTTTTCAGATTTCATTTTGTAGTGATTTTCCATTTCACAGTCATTTAGCTCTCTAAACAAATAGGTAAATGACTGAAAAATATCAAATGATGTCAGAACGTGTTGAAAATTGATGACCTCGCTTTGAAGGGTGCATACAGAACACAAAAAAATCTGCATTTCAAATAAGTTTAAAAAAATGAAGTTCCCGTGTAACCGATGAGTTCTCGTCCGAAACCCTGATACTCCGAAAGAGATTTTCCAGTTTGTACATGAAGTGCGTCCAGTTTTTTCCGTAACCCTCTCTACTATTTTGCGCATGCTATGTGGGAGAATGATGATACCTTGCCAAGTTTCAACATTTTCAGAGTTCATTTTGTAGTGATTTTCAATTTCACGGTCATTTAGGTTTCTAAACAAATAGGTAAACGACTGAAAAATAGCAAATGATGTTAGAAAGTGTTTAAAATTGATGAAATCTCTTTGAATGGTGCATAGGAACGCAAAAAATGTCTGGAGTTCAAATAAGTTTAAAAAATAGAAGTTACCGTGTAACAGATGAGTTCTCGTCCGAAACCCTGATACTCCGAAAGAGATTGTCCAGTTTGTACAAGAAGTGTGTCTAGTTTTTGTCGTAACCATCTACTCTTTTGCACATGCCATGTGGGTGAAATGATGATACCATGCCATGTTTCAACTTTTTCAGAGTTCATTTTGTAGAGATTTTCAATTTCACGGTCATTTAGCTCTCTAAACAAATCGGTAAATGACTGAAAATAGGTAATGATGTTAGAAAGTGTTGAAAATCTATAATGTCGCTTTGAATGGTTCATAGGAATGCAAAAAATTCTGGCGTTCAAATAAGTTTAAAAAATGAAGTGCCCGTGTAACCGATGAATTCTCGTCCGAAACCCTGATATTCCGAAAGAGATAGCCCAGTTTGTACACAAAGTGTGTTCAGTTTCTGCCGTAACCCTCTCTACTCTTTTTCACATGCCATGTGGGTGAAATGATGATACCATGCCAAGTTTCAACATTTTCAGAGTTCATTTTGTAGTGATTTTCAATTTCACAGTCATTTAGCTCTATAAACAAATAGGTAAATGACTAAAAAATATCAAATGATGTCAGAACGTGTTGAAAATTGATGACCTCGCTTTGAAGGGTGCATACAGAACACAAAAAGGTCTGGATTTCAAATAAGTTTAAAAAAATGAAGTTCCTGTGTAACCGATGAGTTCTCGTCCGAAACCCTGATACTCCGAAAGAGATTTTCCAGTTTGTACACGAAGTGCGTCCAGTTTTTTCCGTAACCCTCTCTACTATTTTGCACATGCTATGTGGGAGAATGATGATACCATGCCAAGTTTCAACATTTTCAGAGTTCATTTTGTAGTGATTTTCAATTTCACGGTCATTTAGCTCTCTAAACAAATAGGTAAATGACGGAAAAATAGCAAATGATGTTAGAAAGTGTTGGAAATTGATGACATCTCTTTGAATGGTGCATAGGAACGCAAAAAAATCTCTGGAGTTCGAATAAGTTTAAAAAATAGAAGTGCCCGTGTAACAGATGAGTTCTCGTCCGAAACCCTGATACTCCGAAAGAGATTGCCC
>NC_057800.1:296896185-296898143 GCF_018294505.1 Triticum aestivum
AAAAAATGAAGTTCCCGTGTAACCGATGAGTTCTCGTCCGAAACCCTGATACTCCGAAAGAGATTTTCCAGTTTGTACACGAAGTGCGTCCAGTTTTTTCCGTAACCCTCTCTACTATTTTGCACATGCTATGTGGGAGAATGATGATACCATGCCAAGTTTCAACATTTTCAGAGTTCATTTTGTAGTGATTTTCAATTTCACGGTCATTTAGCACTCTAAACAAATAGGTAAATGACTGAAAAATAGCAAATGATGTTAGAAAGTGTTGGAAATTGATGACATCTCTTTGAATGGTGCAACGCAAAAAAATGTCTGGAATTCAAATAAGTTTAAAAAATAGAAGTGCCCGTGTAACAGATGAGTTCTCGTCCGAAACCCTGATACTCCGAAAGAGATTGCCCAGTTTGTACATGAAGTGCGTCCAGTTTCTGCCATAACCCTCTCTACTCTTTTTCGCATGCCATGTGGGTGAAATGATGATACCATGCCAAGTTTCAACCTTTTCAGAGTTCATTTTGTAGTGATTTTCAACTTCACAGTCATTTAGCTCTCTAAACAAATAGGTAAATGACTAAAAAATAGCAAATGATGTTAGAAAGTGTTGAAAATTGATGACATCTCTTTGAATGGTGCATAGGAACGCAAAAAAATGTCTGGAGTTCAAATAAGTTTAAAAAATAAAAGTGCCCGTGTAACAGATGAGTTCTCGTCCGAAACCCTGATACTCCGAAAGAGATTGCCCAGTTTGTACACGAAGTGCGTCCAGTTTCTGCCATAACCCTCTCTACTCTTTTTCGCATGCCATGTGGGTGATATGATGATACCATGCCAAGTTTCAACCTTTTCAGAGTTCATTTTGTAGTGATTTTCAATTTCACGGTCATTTAGCACTCTAAACAAATAGGTAAATGACTGAAAAATAGCAAATGGTGTTAGAAAGTGTTGGAAATTGATGAAATCTCTTTGAATGGTGCATAGGAACGCAAAAAATGTCTGGAGTTCAAATAAGTTTAAAAACTAGAAGTTCCCATGTAACAGATGAGTTCTCGTCCAAAACCCTGATACTCCGAAAGAGATTGTCCAGTTTGTACAACAAGTGTGTCTAGTTTTCGTCGTAACCATCTACTCTTTTGCACATGCCATGTGGGTGAAACGATGATACCATGCCAAGTTTCAATCTTTTCAGAGTTCATTTTGTAGTGATTTTCAATTTCACGGTCATTTAGCTCTCTAAACAAATAGGTAAATGACTAAAAAATAGCAAATGATGTTAGAAAGTGTTGAAAATTGATGACATCTCTTTGAATGGTGCATAGGAACGCAAAAAAATGTCTGGAGTTCAAATAAGTTTAAAAAATAGAAGTGCCCGTGTAACCGATGAATTCTCGTCCGAAACCCTGATATTCCAAAAGAGATAGCCCAGTTTGTACACAAAGTGTGTTCAGTTTCTGCCGTAGCCCTCTCTACTCTTTTTCACATGCCATGTGGGTGAAATGATGATACCATGCCAAGTTTCATCATTTTCAGAGTTCATTTTGTAGTGATTTTCAATTTCACGGTCATTTAGCTCTCTAAGCAAATAGGTAAATGACTGAAAAATATCAAATGATGTCAGAACATGTTGAAAATTGATGACCTCGCTTTGAAGGGTGCATACAGAACAATAAAAGGTCTGGATTTCAAATAAGTTTAAAAAAATGAAGTTCCCGGGTAACCGATGAGTTCTCGTCCGAAACCCTGATACTCCGAAAGAGATTTTCCAGTTTGTACACGAAGTGCGTCCAGTTTTTTCCGTAACCCTCTCTACTATTTTGCACATGCTATGTGGGAGAATGATGATACCATGCCAAGTTTCAACATTTTCAGAGTTCATTTTGTAGTGATTTTCAATTTCACGTTCATTTAGCACTCTAAACAAATAGGTAAATGACTGAAAAATAGCAAATGATGTTAGA
>NC_057800.1:296901039-296901645 GCF_018294505.1 Triticum aestivum
AAAAAATGAAGTTCCCGTGTAACCGATGAGTTCTCGTCCGAAACCCTGATACTCCGAAAGAGATTTTCCAGTTTGTACACGAAGTGCGTCCAGTTTTTTCCGTAACCCTCTCTACTATTTTGCACATGCTATGTGGGAGAATGATGATACCATGCCAAGTTTCAACATTTTCAGAGTTCATTTTGTAGTGATTTTCAATTTCACGGTCATTTAGCACTCTAAACAAATAGGTAAATGACTGAAAAATAGCAAATGATGTTAGAAAGTGTTGGAAATTGATGACATCTCTTTGAATGGTGCAACGCAAAAAAATGTCTGGAATTCAAATAAGTTTAAAAAATAGAAGTGCCCGTGTAACAGATGAGTTCTCGTCCGAAACCCTGATACTCCGAAAGAGATTGCCCAGTTTGTACATGAAGTGCGTCCAGTTTCTGCCATAACCCTCTCTACTCTTTTTCGCATGCCATGTGGGTGAAATGATGATACCATGCCAAGTTTCAACCTTTTCAGAGTTCATTTTGTAGTGATTTTCAACTTCACAGTCATTTAGCTCTCTAAACAAATAGGTAAATGACTAAAAAATAGCAAATGATGTTAGAAAGTGTT
>NC_057800.1:296902879-296905365 GCF_018294505.1 Triticum aestivum
CACAGTCATTTAGCTCTCTAAACAAATAGGTAAATGACTAAAAAATAGCAAATGGTGTTAGAAAGTGTTGAAAATTGATGACATCTCTTTGAATGGTGCATAGGAACGCAAAAAAATGTCTGGAGTTCAAATAAGTTTAAAAAATAGAAGTGCCCGTGTAACAGATGAGTTCTCGTCCGAAACCCTGATACTCCGAAAGAGATTGCCCAGTTTGTACATGAAGTGCGTCCAGTTTCTGCCATAACCCTCTCTACTCTTTTTTGCATGCCATGTGGGTGATATGATGATACCATGCCAAGTTTCAACCTTTTCAGAGTTCATTTTGTAGTGATTTTCAATTTCACGGTCATTTAGCTCTCTAAACAAATAGGTAAATGACTGAAAAATATCAAATGATGTCAGAACATGTTGAAAATTGATGACCTCGCTTTGAAGGGTGCATACAGAACACAAAAAAGTCTGGATTTCAAATAAGTTTAAAAAAATGAAGTTCCCGGGTAACCGATGAGTTCTCGTCCGAAAACCTGATACTCCGAAAGAGATTTTCCAGTTTGTACACGAAGTGCGTCCAGTTTTTTCCGTAACCCTCTATACTATTTTGCACATGCTATGTGGGAGAATGATGATACCATGCCAAGTTTCAACATTTTCAGAGTTCATTTTGTAGTGATTTTCAATTTCACGGTCATTTAGCACTATAAACAAATAGGTAAATGACTGAAAAATAGCAAATGATGTTAGAAAGTGTTGGAAATTGATGAAATCTCTTTGAATGGTGCATAGGAACGCAAAAAATGTCTGGAGTTCAAATAAGTTTAAAAACTAGAAGTTCCCGTGTAACAGATGAGTTCTCGTCCGAAACCCTGATACTCCGAAAGAGATTGCCCAGTTTGTACGCGAAGTTCGTCCAGTTTTTGCCATAACCCTCTCTACTCTTTTTCACATGCCATGTGGGTGAAATGATGATACCATGCCAAGTTTCAACCTTTTCAGAGTTCATTTTGTAGAGATTTTCAATTTCACGGTCATTTAGCTCTCTAAACAAATCGGTAAATGACTGAAAATAGCTAATGATGTTAGAAAGTGTTGAAAATTTATAATGTCGCTTTGAATGGTTCATAGGAACGCAAAGAAGTCTGGCGTTCAAATAAGTTTAAAAAATGAAGTGCCCGTGTAACCGATGAATTCTCGTCCGAAACCCTGATATTCCGAAAGAGATAGCCCAGTTTGTACACAAAGTGTGTTCAGTTTCTGCCGTAACCCTCTCTACTCTTTTTCACATGCCATGTGGGTGAAATGATGATACCATGCCAAGTTTCAACATTTTCAGAGTTCATTTTGTAGTGATTTTCAATTTCACAGTCATTTAGCTCTCTAAACAAATAGGTAAATGACTGAAAAATATCAAATGATGTCAGAACGTGTTGAAAATTGATGACCTCGCTTTGAAGGGTGCATACAGAAGACAAAAAGGTCTGGATTTCAAATAAGTTTAAAAAAATGAAGTTCCCGTGTAACCGATGAGTTCTCGTCCGAAACCCTCATACTCCGAAAGAGATTTTCCAGTTTGTACACGAAGTGCGTCCAGTTTTTTCCGTAACCCTCTCTACTATTTTGCACATGCTATGTGGGAGAATGATGATACCATGCCAAGTTTCAACATTTTCAGAGTTCATTTTGTAGTGATTTTCAATTTCACGTTCATTTAGCACTCTAAACAAATAGGTAAATGACTGAAAAATAGCAAATGATGTTAGAGAGTGTTGAAAATTGATGAAATCTCTTTGAATGGTGCATAGGAACGCAAAAAATAGAAATTCCCGTGTAACAGATGAGTTCTCGTCGGAAACCATGATACTCCGAAAGAGATTGTCCAGTTTGTACAAGAAGTGTGTCTAGTTTTTGTCATAACCATCTACTCTTTTGCACATGCCATGTGGGTGAAATGATGATACAATGCCAAGTTTCAACTTTTTCAGAGTTCATTTTGTAGAGATTTTCAATTTCACGGTCATTTAGCTCTCTAAACAAATCGGTAAATGACTGAAAATAGCTAATGATGTTAGAAAGTGTTGAAAATTTATAATGTCGCTTTGAATGGTTCATAGGAACGCAAAAAAGTCTGGCGTTCAAATAAGTTTAAAAAATGAAGTGCCCGTGTAACCGATGAATTCTCGTCCGAAACCCTGATATTCCGAAAGAGATAGCCCAGTTTGTACACAAAGTGTGTTCAGTTTCTGCCGTAACCCTCTCTACTCTTTTTCACATGCCATGTGGGTGAAATGATGATACCATGCCAAGTTTCAACATTTTCAGAGTTCATTTTGTAGTGATTTTCAATTTCACAGTCATTTAGCTCTCTAAACAAATAGGTAAATGACTGAAAAATATCAAATGATGTCAGAACGTGTTGAAAATTGATGACCTCGCTTTGAAGGGTGCATACAGAACACAAAAAGGTCTAGATTTCAAATAAGTTTAAAAAA
>NC_057800.1:296906168-296907924 GCF_018294505.1 Triticum aestivum
GAGTTCAAATAAGTTTAAAAAATAGAAGTGCCCGTGTAACAGATGAGTTCTCGTCCGAAACCCTGATACTCCGAAAGAGATTGCCCAGTTTGTACATGAAGTGCGTCCAGTTTCTGCCATAACCCTCTCTACTCTTTTTCGCATGCCATGTGGGTGATATGATGATACCATGCCAAGTTTCAACCTTTTCAGAGTTCATTTTGTAGTGATTTTCAATTTCACGGTCATTTAGCTCTCTAAACAAATAGGTAAATGACTGAAAAATATCAAATGATGTCAGAACATGTTGAAAATTGATGACCTCGCTTTGAAGGGTGCATACAGAACACAAAAAAGTCTGGATTTCAAATAAGTTTAAAAAAATGAAGTTCCCGGGTAACCGATGAGTTCTCGTCCGAAAACCTGATACTCCGAAAGAGATTTTCCAGTTTGTACACGAAGTGCGTCCAGTTTTTTCCGTAACCCTCTCTACTATTTTGCACATGCTATGTGGGAGAATGATGATACCATGCCAAGTTTCAACATTTTCAGAGTTCATTTTGTAGTGATTTTCAATTTCACGTTCATTTAGCACTCTAAACAAATAGGTAAATGACTGAAAAATAGCAAATGATGTTAGAAAGTGTTGGAAATTGATGAAATCTCTTTGAATGGTGCATAGGAACGCAAAAAATGTCTGGAGTTCAAATAAGTTTATAAAATAGAAATTCCCGTGTAACAGATGAGTTCTCGTCGGAAACCATGATACTCCGAAAGAGATTGTCCAGTTTGTACAAGAAGTGTGTCTAGTTTTTGTCATAACCATCTACTCTTTTGCACATGCCATGTGGGTGAAATGATGATACCATGCCAAGTTTCAACTTTTTCAGAGTTCATTTTGTAGAGATTTTCAATTTCACGGTCATTTAGCTCTCTAAACAAATCGGTAAATGACTGAAAATAGCTAATGATGTTAGAAAGTCTTGAAAATTTATAATGTCGCTTTGAATGTTTCATAGGAACACAAAAAGGTCTGGCGTTCAAATAAGTTTAAAAAATGAAGTGCCCGTGTAACCGATGAATTCTCGTCCGAAACCCTGATATTCCGAAAGAGATAGCCCAGTTTGTACACAAAGTGTGTTCAGTTTCTGCCGTAACCCTCTCTACTCTTTTTCACATGCCATGTGGGTGAAATGATGATACCATGCCAAGTTTCAACATTTTCAGAGTTCATTTTGTAGTGATTTTCCATTTCACAGTCATTTAGCTCTCTAAACAAATAGGTAAATGATTGAAAAATATCAAATGATGTCAGAACGTGTTGAAAATTGATGACCTCGCTTTGAAGGGTGCATACAGAACACAAAAAGGTCTGGATTTCAAATAAGTTTAAAAAAATGAAGTTCCCGTGTAACCGATGAGTTCTCATCCGAAACCCTGATACTCCGAAAGAGATTTTCCAGTTTGTACACGAAGTGCGTCCAGTTTTTTCCGTAACCCTCTCTACTATTTTGCACATGCTATGTGGGAGAATGATGATACCATGCCAAGTTTCAACATTTTCAGAGTTCATTTTGTAGTGATTTTCAATTTCACGGTCATTTAGCACTCTAAACAAATAGGTAAATGACTGAAAAATAGCAAATGATGTTAGAAAGTGTTGGAAATTGATGACATCTCTTTGAATGGTGCAACGCAAAAAAATGTCTGGAGTTCAAATAAGTTTAAAAAATAGAAGTGCCCGTGTAACAGATGAGTTCTCGTCCGAAACCCTGAT
>NC_057800.1:296909871-296910671 GCF_018294505.1 Triticum aestivum
GAAAGTGTTGGAAATTGATGAAATCTCTTTGAATGGTGCATAGGAACGCAAAAAATGTCTGGAGTTCAAATAAGTTTAAAAAATAGAAATTCCCGTGTAACAGATGAGTTCTCGTCGGAAACCATGATACTCCGAAAGAGATTGTCCAGTTTGTACAAGAAGTGTGTCTAGTTTTTGTCATAACCATCTACTCTTTTGCACATGCCATGTGGGTGAAATGATGATACCATGCCAAGTTTCAACTTTTTCAGAGTTCATTTTGTAGAGATTTTCAATTTCACGGTCATTTAGCTCTCTAAACAAATCGGTAAATGACTGAAAATAGCTAATGATGTTAGAAAGTGTTGAAAATTTATAATGTCGCTTTGAATGGTTCATAGGAACGCAAAGAAGTCTGGCGTTCAAATAAGTTTAAAAAATGAAGTGCCCGTGTAACCGATGAATTCTCGTCCGAAACCCTGATATTCCGAAAGAGATAGCCCAGTTTGTACACAAAGTGTGTTCAGTTTCTGCCGTAACCCTCTCTACTCTTTTTCACATGCCATGTGGGTGAAATGATGATACCATGCCAAGTTTCAACATTTTCAGAGTTCATTTTGTAGTGATTTTCAATTTCACAGTCATTTAGCTCTCTAAACAAATAGGTAAATGACTGAAAAATATCAAATGATGTCAGAACGTGTTGAAAATTGATGACCTCGCTTTGAAGGGTGCATACAGAAGACAAAAAGGTCTGGATTTCAAATAAGTTTAAAAAAATGAAGTTCCCGTGTAACCGATGAGTTCTCGTCCGAAACCCT
>NC_057800.1:296912545-296913972 GCF_018294505.1 Triticum aestivum
TGCTGCTGCCCAGTTCGACTACGGAGTTGACGACCCCTCCTTCTTGCCAGAGCAATCAGGCAAGCCCCCCCCCCCTTGATCACCAGATATCGCCTATTCTTCTCTATACTGCTTGCATTAGAGTAGTGTAGCATGTTACTGCTTTCCGTTGATCCTATTCTGATGCATAGCCTGACATTGTTGCTACACCTGTTGAAACCTTACCTGCAATCCTAAATGCTTAGTATAGGATGCTAGTTTATCATCATTGTCCCTACATTCTTGTCAGTCTGCCTTGCTATACTATTGGGCCGTGATCACTCGGGAGGTGATCACGGGTATATACTATACATATATATACATACTATACAGATGGTGACTAAAGTCGGGTCAGCTCATTGAGTACCCGCAAGTGATTCTGACGAGGGGGCTGAAAGGACAGGTGGCTCCATCCCGGTAGAGGTGGGCCTGGGTTCCCGACGGCCCTCGACTGTTACTTTGTGGCGGAGCGACAGGGCAGGTTGAGACCACCTAGGAGATAGGTGGGCCTGGCCCTGTTCGGCATTCGCGGATACTTAACACGCTTAACGAGATCTTGGTATTTGATCTGAGTCGGCTACGAGCCTATACGCACTAACCATCTACGTGGGAGTAGTTATGGGTATCCCGACGTCGTGGTATCAGCCGAAGCACTTCAGACGTCAGCGACGGAGCGGCGCGCGCCGGATTGGAACGTAAGCCTGCTCTTGTATTAAGGGGGCTAGTTTTGCTTCCGGCCGCCCTCGCAACGTGCAGGTGTGCTATGGGCGATAGGCCCAGACCCCTGTGCGCTTAGGTTTAGACCGGCGTGCTGGCCTCTCTGTTTTGCCTAGGTGGGGCTGCGACGTGTTGATCTTCCGAGGCCGGGCATGACCCAGGAAAGTGTGTCCGGCCAAATGGGATCGAGCGTGTTGGGCTATGTGGTGCACCCCTGCAGGGAAGTTAATCTATTCGAATAGCCGTGATCTTCGGTAACAGGACGACTTGGAGTTGTACCTTGACCTTATGACAACTAGAACCGGATACTTAATAAAACACACCCTTCCAAGTTCCACAGACAACCCGGTGATCGCTTTTCCGCAGGGCGACGAGGAGAGGATCGCCGGGTAGGATTATGCTATGAGATGCTATTTGGAGATGTTACTTGGAGATGCTACTTGGAGGACTTCAGATCGTCCTCTTCTACCTGTTGCAAGACAGGTGACCAGAAGCGTAGTCTTCGTTAAGACTAGCTATCCCCCTCTTATTCTGGCATTCTGCAGTTCAGTCCACTGATATGGCCCTTTACACATATACCCATGCATATGTAGTGTAGCTCCTTGCTTGCGAGTACTTTGGATGAGTACTCACGGTTGCTTTCTCCCCCCTTTTCCCCCCTTTCCTTTCTTTCTGGTTGTCGCAACCAGATG
>NC_057800.1:296913982-296914873 GCF_018294505.1 Triticum aestivum
TCAACTTCACAGTCATTTAGCTCTCTAAACAAATAGGTAAATGACTAAAAACTAGCAAATGATGTTAGAAAGTGTTGAAAATTGATGACATCTCTTTGAATGGTGCATAGGAACGCAAAAAATGTCTGGAGTTCAAATAAGTTTAAAAAATATAAGTGCCCGTGTAACAGATGAGTTCTCGTCCGAAACCCTGATACTCCGAAAGAGATTGCCCAGTTTGTACATGAAGTGCGTCCAGTTTCTGCCATAACCCTCTCTACTCTTTTTCGCATGCCATGTGGGTGATATGATGATACCATGCCAAGTTTCAACCTTTTCAGAGTTCAATTTGTAGTGATTTTCAATTTCACGGTCATTTAGCTCTCTAAACAAATAGGTAAATGACTGAAAAATATCAAATGATGTCAGAACATGTTGAAAATTGATGACCTTGCTTTGATGGGTGCATACGTGTGACGCCCGGATAATTAGGTTACAGTAATCCCGCGTTAACGATGCCACGTCACCTCGGTTACTGTTGCTAACCTCGCGTTAGATCGAAACCGATTCGAAATCAAATTCAAAATCAATCAAACAAAATAAAAGTTTTCAAATAATTAAAACTAAGATGTTCAGAGTGAACCAAATATTGTATAGGTAATTATGGTGGAGGAGCCACACCTTTATAAAATGTTTAAATACTATAAGATGAATAAAACAACAGCAAAAACAATTATTTAAATACCTTTTATAATAAATAAAAGGTCAAACTAATTTATTTGAGGACTAGACTTCTTGTGACTATGGACTAAGTTGAAATACTAATTTATATACTACGTGTATATTTTACTAAAACTAAAATAATAGGAAACAATATTAAAACAGAAAAGGGAAAGGAAAACAAGAAGAAAA
>NC_057800.1:296917999-296919554 GCF_018294505.1 Triticum aestivum
TGTGACGCCCGGATAATTAGGTTACAGTAATCCCGCGTTAACGATGCCACGTCACCTCGGTTACTGTTGCTAACCTCGCGTTAGATCGAAACCGATTCGAAATCAAATTCAAAATCAATCAAACAAAATAAAAGTTTTCAAATAATTAAAACTAAGATGTTCAGAGTGAACCAAATATTGTATAGGTAATTATGGTGGAGGAGCCACACCTTTATAAAATGTTTAAATACTATAAGATGAATAAAACAACAGCAAAAACAATTATTTAAATACCTTTTATAATAAATAAAAGGTCAAACTAATTTATTTGAGGACTAGACTTCTTGTGACTATGGACTAAGTTGAAATACTAATTTATATACTACGTGTATATTTTACTAAAACTAAAATAATAGGAAACAATATTAAAACAGAAAAGGGAAAGGAAAACAAGAAGAAAAGGAATAAGAGAGAGAGAACCCCCCCCCCCTGCTGGGCCACGGCCCAGCAGGCCATCGGGCCGCCAGGCCGGCCCAGCCGCACCCCACACCCTCCTCCTTATCCCCACCAGGGGAAACCCTAATTCCCCACATCCCGTCGCCCCCTCCCCTGATCCCGATCTGGATCAGGGCATCACCCGCCGCCTCACGCCCCGCCACCGGTACCCATCCCGGCGACGCCTCATCGCCGTCCTCCCCTCGCTCCTCGCCGCCGCCTCATCCCCCCTCCACCTCGCCCTCGTCGCGCAGATGCGCCCCGATCCCGTTGCCCCCGAGCCCGACGACGGGGCCCGACGCCGCCCCGCCGTCGCCGGGCTGCGCCCGCCTCCGCCACCACTGCCGCGACAGGGCCCTTCCCCGCCGGCGCCCCTCCATCCCACGACCTCCCGAGATCGACGCCGCGCCCCCTGCCTCGGGTCGTCGCCCATCAGTCGCTTCGCCGGCGTCGCCATGCCCTGCCCCGCGTCGGACGCCACCTCGACCCCTCCTCGCCGGACCTCGCATCCTCGACCTCTTCCCCGCCGGCCGACAGCAAACCTCGGCGCCCCCTCTCCCCATCAACGCCGGTGAGGCCCCTGGCCTCTTCTCTCCCCTGTCCCCGTATGCATGAACACGCGCCGACCGACCCCCGTCCGCTCCTCCCTCGCCTAGCCTGTGCGCCCCTCGCACCGTCCCGCCTCGCGCTCGTCGCCACGCCCAACCGTGGCCGACAGCGCCCACTCGTGCCCTCACCGGCCTCTGTGGCCGCGCGCCGGCGCCCCCCCGCGAGGCCATGACCTCGCCTAGTGCCCCCCCCGGACAGCCGCCTCCTGCGACCTCTCCCTCCCCGCGCCCGCTGTCCGCTCCAGCGCCCGAACCCGCCGCCCCTCGTCTCCGTCCTGCCGGCCTCGAACACGGCCTCGCCGGAGCCCGGTCCAGCCACCGCGCCCCTGCCCCTTCCCTGTGTGCGTTCGTGCACAGGAGGGAGGTGGCCTGAGCCACTTACAGGTGGGGCCCTCCCCCTTGTAAATCAGAAAGAAGAAAAGAAAAAGGGAAAGAGGAGAAAAATGAAAATGAAAATGAAAATGAAATTAGTA
>NC_057800.1:296919564-296920652 GCF_018294505.1 Triticum aestivum
TTGGAGAAGTGGGAGTCGACCTTGAACTTGTGTTCATGCCCATGGACACGATGTAGATCTTATCATTAAAGCTTCTCTTAAAAATTAGTTATTCCTTTGGTATAAGTTCATCTTATATCAGGGATCTGGCCTTTTGCAATCGGGGATCCGACCATGTTCTCTTTTAAATACCATTTCTCGTGCAAGTTTTAGCACTTGTCTTCTGTAGAGCAATACCCCGTCCAACCTCTACTTTGATATGTCATCGAGTATTACCCCCTGGTATCTCGAGATTATCATGGAACTGCATAACTTCTTATGAGTTCTTCATCAAGTGCTACCTTCCCACTGATTCCAATTTTTCACGGGCTCTGAGTTATTAAACACTCAAAGACACCGATAACTGAACCGAGTCCGCACTACGGTTCAACAACTCTTCAGTAAGCTTCTATAAGTATGAGTTTGTACCCGATCACGCCATTCCTAGCCTGTTTGGCTATATCATTGTCGTGATTATGTTAACTGTGCTACCCGGTCCTTCTTCTCGGAGCGCAATTTTCGATGATGAACTAACCTTACGTCGATCCTCATCGTCATATCATTTCGCCTTGAACAACAAGCTTGGTTTCGAGTTTGTGTCGTACCCTTGGTTCCAATAACCTTTCACTTCATCATTACTTTGACTTGTTGTTGTCGCCGATCGATTACGTCTTCATGAACTCTCGCGACAAAGGTGTCGTGATCATCAACATTCTGAGCTCATCCAGGATACCAATTGGATCCATGATGAGAAATACCATCCTTGCCCTTGATGAATTGTATTATCATCGACCACTTTATTGCCTTCCGTTCAACACAAGTTGTTCGTGTTTTGTGTAAACCTTGGGATCCCTGCTACCCAGCAGTTGATCTTCCTTACCTCGGAAGTATTACCATCTCCTTTTGTCAAGGATGTGGTGAGAATTTCACCACCTCTTAAGAATTCTTGATATCATAATACTTCTTGCCATCTTCGTTCATTCCTTGGCCCCGTATTGTTTTCAACCAGAATACCGGCAATTGAGCTATGACGTGTGAATTCAAAACTTCTAGCAAGCCTCTTGCTTTGA
>NC_057800.1:296920662-296923213 GCF_018294505.1 Triticum aestivum
CTTTTCCGCAGGGCGACGAGGAGAGGATCGCCGGGTAGGATTATGCTATGAGATGCTATTTGGAGATGTTACTTGGAGATGCTACTTGGAGGACTTCAGATCGTCCTCTTCTACCTGTTGCAAGACAGGTGACCAGAAGCGTAGTCTTCGTTAAGACTAGCTATCCCCCTCTTATTCTGGCATTCTGCAGTTCAGTCCACTGATATGGCCCTTTACACATATACCCATGCATATGTAGTGTAGCTCCTTGCTTGCGAGTACTTTGGATGAGTACTCACGGTTGCTTTCTCCCCCCTTTTCCCCCCTTTCCTTTCTTTCTGGTTGTCGCAACCAGATGCTGGAGCCCTGGAGCCAGACGCCACCGTCGACGACGACCCCTACTACACCGGAGGTGCCTACTACTACGTGTAGCCCGCTGACGACGACCTGGAGTAGTTTAGGAGGATCCCAGGCAGGAGGCCTGCGCCTCTTTCGATCTGTATCCCAGTTTGTGCTAGCCTTCTTAAGGCAAACTTGTTTAACTTATGTCTGTACTCAGATATTGTTGCTTCCGCTGACTCGTCTATGATCGAGCACTTGTATTCGAGCCCTCGAGGCCCCTGGCTTGTATTATGATGCTTGTATGACTTATTTTATTTGTAGAGTTGTGTTGTGATATCTTCCCGTGAGTCCCTGATCTTGATCGTACACATTTGCGTGCATGATTAGTGTACGATTGAATCGGGGGCGTCACAAGTTGGTATCAGAGCCGACTGCCTGTAGGAATCCCCCTTCCAACTCCTTGGCCGAAGTCGAGTCTAAACTTTACAAAACTTTTACTAACATGGCTGTGCGGTCCATGGGCCCACGTCGCCATTGGGTGGTAGTAGGATCTTTTACTCCTCGACCCATACTCTGGGACTCTTATTTCTCTTCTATTCGGGTTAAATGATTTTTGCTAAATCTAACATTAGGATCTCGTTATCACTTTCACCCGGAGAGCCCCTTATTAATGATGATCGTCTGCGGCACGTGAAGACCCTGAAGATACTCTCCGTTGTTAACCCGGGAACTTATGTTCATCGCATTTGCAATTCCCCTTCCACCGTCAACCCTTATGGATAACTACTTGCAGTTGTTATTCTTACATTCATCCCCAGTTGGTCTTGTTATTACCAGATGCCTCGAAACACTCGTCGTTGACTCGATAATCCTTGAGCTTATCGCCTTGCTGTTCCTTGTCACCTGAATACCCCTATGGATAATTCTCGCACTTATCGAGTATCCGCTCATCCCCAGTTGTTCATGTGTTTCACAATGGTCTTCGAAATACTATTTGATCCTCCAAAAATCCTTAATAGCTTATTGCTCTGCAATACTTGTCTGCTTGCATTATGGATGCTTTCCATTGGCAATATTCGTTAGTATCCTTAGGCATCGTCATTTTGATCCTATTGATTCAGCATGTGTGCGAATGCACACAAACATCTATCAACCCTTCTAAATTATCCTTCCGGCTCAGACATCATTTTTGAACATGAGCTGGTTCTCGACCAAACTATTTGTCGTCAATTGTGCCTCTGGTATATTCAACTTATCCATCCCTACTCAGAGCATTGCTTCTGATCCTTTGTTTTGGAAATCGAAATTCCTTTATTATCTAAGCATCGAATCATTCCGATGTTCTATAATATGATGCCCGTGCATTCTTCTTCCTCTGGTTGAGTACCGATGCTCACGTCAGATCCCTTGTGGACCACCAGGTCCTTTGTTGGATTTTATCTGACAACGCCCTTCATATTCAATAACCTTGTGAGCCTTTCCTCTGATACATAATTCCTTTGGTAAATTGTATCCTCTTCTTTCTCAACCATGCTCTGCCTTCGAGCTTGAGTTAATTATTTCTAAAGATTCTGGTATATGATTCCAAGAAGCCCCTATGGGTTGAACATATGCCTTCACTAAACCGTGTGAACCCGAAAGTTTTCACGAATCATACTCTTCTGGTGCTTCGCCAGATAAAATTTTCAACACTGCAACTTCATCGAACGTGAGAAGTGAATGAAAGGTTATGCATTGGAGAAGTGGGAGTCGACCTTGAACTTGTGTTCATGCCCATGGACACGATGTAGATCTTATCATTAAAGCTTCTCTTAAAAATTAGTTATTCCTTTGGTATAAGTTCATCTTATATCAGGGATCTGGCCTTTTGCAATCGGGGATCCGACCATGTTCTCTTTTAAATACCATTTCTCGTGCAAGTTTTAGCACTTGTCTTCTGTAGAGCAATACCCCGTCCAACCTCTACTTTGATATGTCATCGAGTATTACCCCCTGGTATCTCGAGATTATCATGGAACTGCATAACTTCTTATGAGTTCTTCATCAAGTGCTACCTTCCCACTGATTCCAATTTTTCACGGGCTCTGAGTTATTAAACACTCAAAGACACCGATAACTGAACCGAGTCCGCACTACGGTTCAACAACTCTTCAGTAAGCTTCTATAAGTATGAGTTTGTACCCGATCACGCCATTCCTAGCCTGTTTGGCTATATCATTGTCGTGATTAT
>NC_057800.1:296923539-296925584 GCF_018294505.1 Triticum aestivum
TCTTCATGAACTCTCGCGACAAAGGTGTCGTGATCATCAACATTCTGAGCTCATCCAGGATACCAATTGGATCCATGATGAGAAATACCATCCTTGCCCTTGATGAATTGTATTATCATCGACCACTTTATTGCCTTCCGTTCAACACAAGTTGTTCGTGTTTTGTGTAAACCTTGGGATCCCTGCTACCCAGCAGTTGATCTTCCTTACCTCGGAAGTATTACCATCTCCTTTTGTCAAGGATGTGGTGAGAATTTCACCACCTCTTAAGAATTCTTGATATCATAATACTTCTTGCCATCTTCGTTCATTCCTTGGCCCCGTATTGTTTTCAACCAGAATACCGGCAATTGAGCTATGACGTGTGAATTCAAAACTTCTAGCAAGCCTCTTGCTTTGAAGTGAAATTCTTAGACTATTGATTATTGAAACGCCATTCCGACGTTGGTCGTGCAACCCAGCCCATATTTCGGATGCACCTTTCAACCAATGTTTAGTTGTGTATGTTTTCCTCGAGCATACATCATTATACCATTTGAACTGACAAATGTCATCTTCTTGTACACATTATCGTGGAAATCCATCCGTTTAGAATTCTTGATGAATTGTCGCTGAGCCCATCAGCCACCTTCTCATCCCCACCTTGGTTTAAGGATGAACTATTGCTTCAAGAACCCGCTCCCGTAGTTCATTTCCTGAGAATCTTGAAATGTCATTTCGTCGATTTGTGTTGCACCTTTTCCTCACGGACCCCCTGAGTCTAAGGTATCATGACACCAATTGGATATGGATCTCGGTCAGATATGATGGTTGGGACAACTTTCCAAGCGTTATGATGTTGATCCTTTGATGACCCGGCAGCATGATGTCATGCCTAGCACCCCCCCCCCCCCGGCTGGAGGACCTATCATTATAGATTCCTTTTCAGCAAGGTTATCCATTCATCCATGAGGAAATTGTAAGACTTATTCTACAAGTTATTCCTGATGGATCCTTCGTGTTTCCATAGTCTGATCTTCACCTGAAGGCCATGTCAATGCTATCTCGAAGCATGTCAATGATACTCCGATTTTCAACAGAAACATTTGAAGCACAATGCAAAATTTTATTTACCAATTATCCAAACACCGTTGTATGGGTAATGTCATGAAATTTCTCTCCCCTTACCTAAAGGGTTTTCTACATTAATCTCCTGTCGTGGATATCTTGCTCTGCTTGTCCTTGGGAAGGATATACCCCTGAAATAGGTGTATAAACATTTTCCATTCCATTGTTCTATTTGATCTGATGATCACCTTTTCCTTTCCATTGTTTTGTTTAACCTTTCTTGTGATCTATATGATCTAAGCAGTAATGTTCTCCTGCTTATGTAAACCCCTCGGTGTACAACTCTGTCAGCAAGACCCTGTTACTATTGTTGAAAACATTCCGGTAACCACCGATGGACGAGAACTTTGCCTATTGGCCCGCCTCGTTCAACGAGCAGGAAAATGGTTCTCTTCGTCCCTCGCCCTTGGTATTGATGTTGTTGCCGACATATCTGACAGGCTACCCTTTGACACACCTTACTGTCATGACCGTGCAAAATGTCGGCCCCCTTCCTACTTTCAACCACATGGTGGGCCCATAACCCACAGTTCCACAGGATCGAAACCTGACTCTCCTGCACCCCTGTTACTAAAGCTAATCCTCACGCTTGGCTTCGTATGAAAGATCACGGGCCACCGTCATAGTGATCTATTATGGTATCAGGCGCAATACTTATTCCCATTGCACTGAACCCCTTTCACACCCTGTTTCAGGCAACGAACGATTGTCTATCTGCTCGAAACTTCTCAGGATACCTCCTCACTTTGTTCTCAATAATGTCTAAGGGTTTTTAATTCGAGAGTTACTTCCCCCACCGTCCCCGATGTTATCAACAAGTTAGTCAACCTTGTAGAGGTCTGTTCTCCCAGCCCCTTTATTCTTTCGTAAGTACGGTGAAAGTTCCTGAAGAAAGGATGACAACTTGATCATGGTGGCTTGAAACAGAGAAATGAAGA
>NC_057800.1:296928089-296928607 GCF_018294505.1 Triticum aestivum
TGCTGCTGCCCAGTTCGACTACGGAGTTGACGACCCCTCCTTCTTGCCAGAGCAATCAGGCAAGCCCCCCCCCCCTTGATCACCAGATATCGCCTATTCTTCTCTATACTGCTTGCATTAGAGTAGTGTAGCATGTTACTGCTTTCCGTTGATCCTATTCTGATGCATAGCCTGACATTGTTGCTACACCTGTTGAAACCTTACCTGCAATCCTAAATGCTTAGTATAGGATGCTAGTTTATCATCATTGTCCCTACATTCTTGTCAGTCTGCCTTGCTATACTATTGGGCCGTGATCACTCGGGAGGTGATCACGGGTATATACTATACATATATATACATACTATACAGATGGTGACTAAAGTCGGGTCAGCTCATTGAGTACCCGCAAGTGATTCTGACGAGGGGGCTGAAAGGACAGGTGGCTCCATCCCGGTAGAGGTGGGCCTGGGTTCCCGACGGCCCTCGACTGTTACTTTGTGGCGGAGCGACAGGGCAGGTTGAGACCACCTAGGAGA
>NC_057800.1:296929911-296940776 GCF_018294505.1 Triticum aestivum
CTTTTCCGCAGGGCGACGAGGAGAGGATCGCCGGGTAGGATTATGCTATGAGATGCTATTTGGAGATGTTACTTGGAGATGCTACTTGGAGGACTTCAGATCGTCCTCTTCTACCTGTTGCAAGACAGGTGACCAGAAGCGTAGTCTTCGTTAAGACTAGCTATCCCCCTCTTATTCTGGCATTCTGCAGTTCAGTCCACTGATATGGCCCTTTACACATATACCCATGCATATGTAGTGTAGCTCCTTGCTTGCGAGTACTTTGGATGAGTACTCACGGTTGCTTTCTCCCCCCTTTTCCCCCCTTTCCTTTCTTTCTGGTTGTCGCAACCAGATGCTGGAGCCCTGGAGCCAGACGCCACCGTCGACGACGACCCCTACTACACCGGAGGTGCCTACTACTACGTGTAGCCCGCTGACGACGACCTGGAGTAGTTTAGGAGGATCCCAGGCAGGAGGCCTGCGCCTCTTTCGATCTGTATCCCAGTTTGTGCTAGCCTTCTTAAGGCAAACTTGTTTAACTTATGTCTGTACTCAGATATTGTTGCTTCCGCTGACTCGTCTATGATCGAGCACTTGTATTCGAGCCCTCGAGGCCCCTGGCTTGTATTATGATGTTTGTATGACTTATTTTATTTGTAGAGTTGTGTTGTGATATCTTCCCGTGAGTCCCTGATCTTGATCGTACACATTTGCGTGCATGATTAGTGTACGATTGAATCGGGGGCGTCACAATACGGAACACAAAAAAGTCTGGATTTCAAATAAGTTTAAAAAAATGAAGTTCCCGTGTAACAGATGAGTTCTCGTCCGAAACCCTGATACTCCGAAAGAGATTGCCCAGTTTGTACGCGAAGTTCGTCCAGTTTTTGCCATAACCCTCTCTACTCTTTTTCACATGCCATGTGGGTGAAATGATGATACCATGCCAAGTTTCAACCTTTTCAGAGTTCATTTTGTAGAGATTTTCAATTTCACGGTCATTTAGCTCTCTAAACAAATCGGTAAATGACTGAAAATAGCTAATGATGTTAGAAAGTGTTGAAAATTTATAATGTCGCTTTGAATGGTTCATAGGAACGCAAAAAAGTCTGGCGTTCAAATAAGTTTAAAAAATGAAGTGCCCGTGTAACTGATGAATTCTCGTCCGAAACCCTGATATTCCGAAAGAGATAGCCCAGTTTGTACACAAAGTGTGTTCAGTTTCTGCCGTAACCCTCTCTACTCTTTTTCACATGCCATGTGGGTGAAATGATGATACCATGCCAAGTTTCAACATTTTCAGAGTTCATTTTGTAGTGATTTTCAATTTCACAGTCATTTAGCTCTCTAAACAAATAGGTAAATGACTGAAAAATATCAAATGATGTCAGAACGTGTTGAAAATTGATGACCTCGCTTTGAAGGGAGCATACAGAACACAAAAAGGTCTGGATTTCAAATAAGTTTAAAAAAATGAAGTTCCCGTGTAACCGATGAGTTCTCGTCCGAAACCCTGATACTCCGAAAGAGATTTTCCAGTTTGTACACGAAGTGCGTCCAGTTTTTTCCGTAACCCTCTCTACTATTTTGCACATGCTATGTGGGAGAATGATGATACCATGCCAAGTTTCAACATTTTCAGAGTTCATTTTGTAGTGATTTTCAATTTCACGGTCATTTAGCACTCTAAACTAATAGGTAAATGACTGAAAAATAGCAAATGATGTTAGAAAGTGTTGGAAATTGATGACATCTCTTTGAATGGTGCAACGCAAAAAAATGTCTGGAGTTCAAATAAGTTTAAAAAATAGAAGTGCCCGTGTAACAGATGAGTTCTCGTCCGAAACCCTGATACTCCGAAAGAGATTGCCCAGTTTGTACATGAAGTGCGTCCAGTTTCTGCCATAACCCTCTCTACTCTTTTTCGCATGCCATGTGGGTGAAATGATGATACCATGCCAAGTTTCAACCTTTTCAGAGTTCATTTTGTAGTGATTTTCAACTTCACAGTCATTTAGCTCTCTAAACAAATAGGTAAATGACTAAAAACTAGCAAATGATGTTAGAAAGTGTTGAAAATTGATGACATGTCTTTGAATGGTGCATAGGAACGCAAAAAAATGTCTGGAGTTCAAATAAGTTTAAAAAATAGAAGTGCCCGTGTAACCGATGAATTCTCGTCCGAAACCCTGATATTCCAAAAGAGATAGCCCAGTTTGTACACAAAGTGTGTTCAGTTTCTGTCGTAACCTTCTCTACTCTTTTTCACATGCCATGTGGGTGAAATGATGAGACCATGCCAAGTTTCAACATTTTCAGAGTTCATTTTGTAGTGATTTTCAATTTCACAGTCATTTAGCTCTCTAAACAAATAGGTAAATGACTGAAAAATATCAAATGATGTCAGAACGTGTTGAAAATTGATGACCTCGCTTTGAAGGGTGCATACAGAACACAAAAAAGTCTGGATTTCAAATAAGTTTAAAAAAATGAAGTTCCCGGGTAACCGATGAGTTCTCATCCGAAAACCTGATACTCCGAAAGAGATTTTCCAGTTTGTACACGAAGTGCGTCCAGTTTTTTCCGTAACCCTCTCTACTATTTTGCACATGCTATGTGGGAGAATGATGATACCATGCCAAGTTTCAACATTTTCAGAGTTCATTTTGTAGTGATTTTCAATTTCACGGTCATTTAGCTCTCTAAACAAATAGGTAAATGACTGAAAAATAGCAAATGATGTTAGAAAGTGTTGGAAATTGATGACATCTCTTTGAATGGTGCAACGCAAAAAAATGTCTGGAGTTCAAATAAGTTTAAAAAATAGAAGTGCCCGTGTAACAGATGAGTTCTCGTCCGAAACCCTGATACTCCGAAAGAGATTGTCCAGTTTGTACAAGAAGTGTGTCTAGTTTTTGTCGTAACCATCTACTCTTTTGCACATGCCATGTGGGTGAAATGATGATACCATGCCAAGTTTCAACCTTTTCAGAGTTCATTTTGTAGTGATTTTCAATTTCACGGTCATTTAGCTCTCTAAACAAATAGGTAAATGACTAAAAAATAGCAAATGATGTTAGAAAGTGTTGAAAATTGATGACATGTCTTTGAATGGTGCATAGGAACGCAAAAAAATGTCTGGAGTTCAAATAAGTTTAAAAAATAGAAGTGCCCGTGTAACCGATGAATTCTCGTCCGAAACCCTGATATTCCAAAAGAGATAGCCCAGTTTGTACACAAAGTGTGTTGAGTTTCTGTCGTAACCTTCTCTACTCTTTTTCACATGCCATGTGGGTGAAATGATGAGACCATGCCAAGTTTCAACATTTTCAGAGTTCATTTTGTAGTGATTTTCAATTTCACAGTCATTTAGCTCTCTAAACAAATAGGTAAATGACTGAAAAATATCAAATGATGTCAGAACGTGTTGAAAATTGATGACCTCGCTTTGAAGGGTGCATAGAGAACACAAAAAGGTCTGGATTTCAAATAAGTTTAAAAAAATGAAGTTCCCGGGTAACCGATGAGTTCTCGTCTGAAACCCTGATACTCCGAAAGAGATTTTCCAGTTTGTACACGAAGTGCGTCCAGTTTTTTCCGTAACCCTCTCTACTATTTTGCACATGCTATGTGGGAGAATGATGATACCATGCCAAGTTTCAACATTTTCAGAGTTCATTTTGTAGTGATTTTCAATTTCACGGTCATTTAGCACTCTAAACAAATAGGTAAATGACTGAAAAATGGCAAATGATGTTAGAAAGTGTTGAAAATTGATGAAATATCTTTGAATGGTGCATAGGAACGCAAAAAAAGTCTGGAGTTCAAATAAGTTTAAAAAATAGAAATTCCCGTGTAACAGATGAGTTCTCGCCGGAAACCCTGATACTCCGAAAGAGATTGTCCAGTTTGTACAAGAAGTGTGTCTAGTTTTTGTCATAACCATCTACTCTTTTGCACATGCGATGTGGGTGAAATGATGATACCATGCCAAGTTTCAACTTTTTCAGAGTTCATTTTGTAGAGATTTTCAATTTCACGGTCATTTAGCTCTCTAAACAAATTGGTAAATGACTGAAAATAGCTAATGATGTTAGAAAGTGTTGAAAATTTATAATGTCGCTTTGAATGGTTCATAGGAACACAAAAAACTCTGGCATTCAAATAAGTTTAAACAATGAAGTGCCCGTGTAACCGATGAATTCTCGTCCGAAACCCTGATATTCCGAAAGAGATAGCCCAGTTTGTACACAAAGTGTGTTCTGTTTCTGCCGTAACCCTCTCTACTCTTTTTCACATGCCATGTGGGTGAAATGATGATACCATGCCAAGTTTCAACATTTTCAGAGTTCATTTTGTAGTGATTTTCAATTTCACGGTCATTTAGCACTCTAAACAAATAGGTAAATGACTGAAAAATAGCAAATTATGTTAGAAAGTGTTGGAAATTGATGAAATCTCTTTGAATGGTGCATAGGAACGCAAAAAATGTCTGGAGTTCAAATAAGTTTAAAAACTAGAAGTTCCCGTGTAACAGATGAATTCTCGTCCGAAACCCTGATACTCCGAAAGAGATTGTCCAGTTTGTACAAGAAGTGTGTCTAGTTTTTGTCGTAACCATCTACTCTTTTGCACATGCCATGTGGGTGAAATGATGATACCATGCCAAGTTTCAACCTTTTCAGAGTTCATTTTGTAGTGATTTTCAATTTCACGGTCATTTAGCTCTCTAAACAAATAGGTAAATGACTAAAAAATAGCAAATGATGTTAGAAAGTGTTGAAAATTGATGACATGTCTTTGAGTGGTGCATAGGAACGCAAAAAAATGTCTGGAGTTCAAATAAGTTTAAAAAATAGAAGTGCCCGTGTAACCGATGAATTCTCGTCCGAAACCCTGATATTCCGAAAGAGATAGCCCAGTTTGTACACAAAGTGTGTTCAGTTTCTGCCGTAACCTTCTCTACTCTTTTTCACATGCCATGTGGGTGAAATGATGATACCATGTCAAGTTTCAACATTTTCAGAGTTTATTTTGTAGTGATTTTCAATTTCACAGTCATTTAGCTCTCTAAACAAATAGGTAAATGACTGAAAAATATCAAATGATGTCAGAACGTGTTGAAAATTGATGACCTCGCTTTGAAGGGTGCATACAGAACACAAAAAGGTCTGGATTTCAAATAAGTTTAAAAAAATGAAGTTCCCGGGTAACCGATGAGTTCTCGTCCGAAACCCTGATACTCCGAAAGAGATTTTCCAGTTTGTACAGGAAGTGCGTCCAGTTTTTTCCGTAACCCTCTCTACTATTTTGCACATGCTATGTGGGAGAATGATGATACCATGCCAAGTTTCAACATTTTCAGAGTTCATTTTGTAGTGATTTTCAATTTCACGGTCATTTAGCACTCTAAACAAATAGGTAAATGACTGAAAAATAGCAAATGATGTTAGAAAGTGTTGGAAATTGATGACATCTCTTTGAATGGTGCATAGGAACGCAAAAAATGTCTGGAGTTCAAATAAGTTTAAAAAATAGAAGTGCCCGTGTAACAGATGAGTTCTCGTCCGAAACCCTGATACTCCGAAAGAGATTGCCCAGTTTGTACATGAAGTGCGTCCAGTTTCTGCCATAACCCTCTCTACTCTTTTTCGCATGCCATGTGGGTGATATGATGATACCATGCCAAGTTTCAACCTTTTCAGAGTTCATTTTGTAGTGATTTTCAATTTCACGGTCATTTAGCTCTCTAAACAAATAGGTAAATGACTGAAAAATATCAAATGATGTCAGAACATGTTGAAAATTGATGACCTCGCTTTGAAGGGTGCATACAGAACACCAAAAAGTCTGGATTTCAAATAAGTTTAAAAAAATGAAGTTCCTGGGTAACCGATGAGTTCTCGTCCGAAACCCTGATACTCCGAAAGAGATTTTCCAGTTTGTACACGAAGTGCGTCCAGTTTTTTCCGTAACCCTCTCTACTATTTTGCACATGCTATGTGGGAGAATGATGATACCATGCCAAGTTTCAACATTTTCAGAGTTCATTTTGTAGTGATTTTCAATTTCACGGTCATTTAGCACTCTAAACAAATAGGTAAATGACTGAAAAATAGCAAATGATGTTAGAAAGTGTTGGAAATTGATGAAATCTCTTTGAATGGTGCATAGGAACGCAAAAAATGTCTGTAGTTCAAATAAGTTTAAAAACTAGAAGTTCCCGTGTAACAGATGAGTTCTCGTCCGAAACCCTGATACTCCGAAAGAGATTGTCCAGTTTGTACAAGAAGTGTGTCTAGTTTTTTTCGTAACCATCTACTCTTTTGCACATGCCATGTGGGTGAAATGATGATACCATGCCAAGTTTCAACCTTTTCAGAGTTCATTTTGTAGTGATTTTCAATTTCACAGTCATTTAGCTCTCTAAACAAATAGGTAAATGACTGAAAAATATCAAATGATGTCAGAACGTGTTGAAAATTGATGACCTCGCTTTGAAGGGTGCATACAGAACACAAAAAGGTCTGGATTTCAAATAATTTTAAAAAAATGAAGTTCCCGTGTAACAGATGAGTTCTCGTCCGAAACCCTGATACTCCGAAAGAGATTGCCCAGTTTGTACATGAAGTGTGCCCAGTTTCGGCCATAACCCTCTCTACTCTTTTTCGCATGCCATGTGGCTGAAATGATGATACCATGCCAAGTTTCAACCTTTTCAGAGTTCATTTTGTAGTGATTTTCAACTTCACAGTCATTTAGCTCTCTAAACAGATAGGTAAATGACTAAAAAATAGCAAATGATGTTAGAAAGTGTTGAAAATTGATGACATCTCTTTGAATGGTGCATAGGAACGCAAAAAAATGTCTGGAGTTCAAATAAGTTTAAAAAATAGAAGTGCCCGTGTAACAGATGAGTTCTCGTCCGAAACCCTGATACTCCGAAAGAGATTGCCCAGTTTGTACATGAAGTGCGTCCAGTTTCTGCCATAACCCTCTCTACTCTTTTTCGCATGCCATGTGGGTGATATGATGATACCATGCCAAGTTTCAACCTTTTCAGAGTTCATTTTGTAGTGATTTTCAATTTCACGATCATTTAGCTCTCTAAACAAATAGGTAAATGACTGAAAAATATCAAATGATGTCAGAACATGTTGAAAATTGATGACCTCGCTTTGAAGGGTGCATACAGAACACCAAAAAGTCTGGATTTCAAATAAGTTTAAAAAAATGAAGTTCCCGGGTAACCGATGAGTTCTCGTCCGAAACCCTGATACTCCGAAAGAGATTTTCCAGTTTGTACACGAAGTGCGTCCAGTTTTTTCCGTAAGCCTCTCTACTATTTTGCACATGCTATGTGGGAGAATGATGATACCATGCCAAGTTTCAACATTTTCAGAGTTCATTTTGTAGTGATTTTCAATTTCACGGTCATTTAGCTCTCTAAACAAATAGGTAAATGACTGAAAAATAGCAAATGATGTTAGAAAGTGTTGGAAATTGATGAAATCTCTTTGAATGGTGCATAGGAACGCAAAAAATGTCTGGAGTTCAAATAAGTTTAAAAACTAGAAGTTCCCGTGTAACAGATGAGTTCTCGTCCGAAACCCTGATACTCCGAAAGAGATTGTCCAGTTTGTACAAGAAGTGTGTCTAGTTTTTGTCATAACCATCTACTCTTTTGCACATGCCATGTGGGTGAAATGATGATACCATGCCAAGTTTCAACCTTTTCAGAGTTCATTTTGTAGTGATTTTCAATTTCACGGTCATTTAGCTCTCTAAACAAATAGGTAAATGACTAAAAAATAGCAAATGATGTTAGAAAGTGTTGAAAATTGATGACATCTCTTTGAATGGTGCATAGGAACGCAAAAAAATGTCTGGAGTTTAAATAAGTTTAAAAAATAGAAGTGCCCGTGTAACCGATGAATTCTCGCCCGAAACCCTGATATTCCGAAAGAGATAGCCCAGTTTGTACACAAAGTGTGTTCAGTTTCTGCCGTAACCCTCTCTACTCTTTTTCGCATGCCATGTGGGTGATATGATGATACCATGCCAAGTTTCAACCTTTTCAGAGTTCATTTTGTAGTGATTTTCAATTTCACGGTCATTTAGCTCTCTAAACAAATAGGTAAATGACTGAAAAATATCAAATGATGTCAGAACATGTTGAAAATTGATGACCTCGCTTTGAAGGGTGCATACAGAACACCAAAAAGTCTGGATTTCAAATAAGTTTAAAAAAATGAAGTTCCCGGGTAACCGATGAGTTCTCGTCCGAAACCCTGATACTCCGAAAGAGATTTTCCAGTTTGTACACGAAGTGCGTCCAGTTTTTTCCGTAACCCTCTCTACTATTTTGCACATGCTATGTGGGAGAATGATGATACCATGCCAAGTTTCAACATTTTCAGAGTTCATTTTGTAGTGATTTTCAATTTCACGGTCATTTAGCTCTCTAAACAAATAGGTAAATGACTGAAAAATAGCAAATGATGTTAGAAAGTGTTGGAAATTGATGAAATCTCTTTGAATGGTGCATAGGAATGCAAAAAATGTCTGGAGTTCAAATAAGTTTAAAAACTAGAAGTTCCTGTGTAACAGATGAGTTCTCGTCCGAAACCCTGATACTCCGAAAGAGATTGTCCAGTTTGTACAAGAAGTGTGTCTAGTTTTTGTCGTAACCATCTACTCTTTTGCACATGCCATGTGGGTGAAATGATGATACCATGCCAAGTTTCAACCTTTTCAGAGTTCATTTTGTAGTGATTTTCAATTTCACGGTCATTTAGCTCTCTAAACAAATAGGTAAATGACTAAAAAATAGCAAATGATGTTAGAAAGTGTTGAAAATTGATGACATCTCTTTGAATGGTGCATAGGAACGCAAAAAAATGTCTGGAGTTCAAATAAGTTTAAAAAATAGAAGTGCCCGTGTAACCAATGAATTCTCGTCCGAAACCCTGATATTCCGAAAGAGATAGCCCAGTTTGTACACAAAGTGTGTTCAGTTTCTCCCGTAACCCTCTCTACTCTTTTTCACATGCCATGTGGGTGAAATGATGATACCATGCCAAGTTTCAACATTTTCAGAGTTCATTTTGTAGTGATTTTCAATTTCACGGTCATTTAGCTCTCTAAACAAATAGGTAAATGACAAAAATATCAAATGATGTCAGAACATGTTGAAAATTGATGACCTCGCTTTGAAGGGTGCATACAGAACACAAAATGGTCTGGATTTCAAATAAGTTTAAAAAAATGAAGTTCCCGGGTAACCGATGAGTTCTCGTCCGAAACCCTGATACTCCGAAAGAGATTTTCCAGTTTGTACACGAAGTGCGTCCAGTTTTTTCCGTAACCCTCTCTACTATTTTGCACATGCTATGTGGGAGAATGATGATACCATGCCAAGTTTCAACATTTTCAGAGTTCATTTTGTAGTGATTTTCAATTTCACGGTCATTTAGCACTCTAAACAAATAGGTAAATGACTGAAAAATAGCAAATGATGTTAGAAAGTGTTGAAAATTGATGAAATCTCTTTGAATGGTGCATAGGAACGCAAAAAATGTCTGGAGTTCAAATAAGTTTAAAAACTAGAAATTCCCGTGTAACAGATGAGTTCTCGTCCGAAACCCTGATACTCCGAAAGAGATTGTCCAGTTTGTACAAGAAGTGTGTCTAGTTTTTGTCATAACCATCTACTCTTTTGCACATGCCATGTGGGTGAAATGATGATACCATGCCAAGTTTCAACTTTTTCAGAGTTCATTTTGTAGAGATTTTCAATTTCACGGTCATTTAGCTCTCTAAACAAATCGGTAAATGACTGAAAATAGCTAATGATGTTAGAAAGTGTTGAAAATTTATAATGTCGCTTTGAATGGTTCATAGGAACGCAAAAAAGTCTGGCGTTCAAATAAGTTTAAAAAATGAAGTGCCCGCGTAACCGATGAATTCTCGTCCGAAACCCTGATATTCCGAAAGAGATAGCCCAGTTTGTACACAAAGTGTGTTCAGTTTCTGCCGTAACCCTCTCTACTCTTTTTCACATGCCATGTGGGTGAAATGATGATACCATGCCAAGTTTCAACATTTTCAGAGTTCATTTTGTAGTGATTTTCAATTTCACAGTCATTTAGCTCTCTAAACAAATAGGTAAATGACTGAAAAATATCAAATGATGTCAGAACGTGTTGAAAATTGATGACCTCGCTTTGAAGGGTGCATACAGAACACAAAATGGTCTGGATTTCAAATAAGTTTAAAAAAATGAAGTTCCCGTGTAACCGATGAGTTCTCGTCCGAAACCCTGATACTCCGAAAGAGATTTTCCAGTTTGTACACGAAGTGCGTCCAGTTTTTTCTGTAACCCTCTCTACTATTTTGCACATGCTATGTGGGAGAATGATGATACCATGCCAAGTTTCAACATTTCCAGAGTTCATTTTGTAGTGATTTTCAATTTCACGGTCATTTAGCACTCTAAACAAATAGGTAAATGACTGAAAAATAGCAAATGATGTTAGAAAGTGTTGGAAATTGATGACATCTCTTTGAATGGTGCATAGGAACGCAAAAAAATGTCTGGAGTTCAAATAAGTTTAAAAAATAGAAGTGCCCGTGTAACAGATGAGTTCTAGTCCGAAACCCTGATACTCCGAAAGAGATTTCCCAGTTTGTACATGAAGTGCGTCCAGTTTCTGCCATAACCCTCTCTACTCTTTTTCGCATGCCATGTGGGTGAAATGATGATACCATGCCAAGTTTCAACCTTTTCAGAGTTCATTTTGTAGTGATTTTCAATTTCATAGTCATTTAGCACTCTAAACAAATAGGTAAATGACTGAAAAATAGCAAATGATGTTAGAAAG
>NC_057800.1:296940949-296942386 GCF_018294505.1 Triticum aestivum
TTGATGACATCTCTTTGAATGGTGCATAGCAACGCAAAAAAATGTCTGGAGTTCAAATAAGTTTAAAAAATAGAAGTGCCCGTGTAACCGTTGAGTTCTCGTCCGAAACCCTGATACTCCGAAAGAGATTGCCCAGTTTGTACATGAAGTGTGTCCAGTTTCTGCCATAACCCTCTCTACTCTTTTTCGCATGCCATGTGGGTGATATGATGATACCATGCCAAGTTTCAACCTTTTCAGAGTTCATTTTGTAGTGATTTTCAATTTCACGGTCATTTAGCTCTCTAAACAAATAGGTAAATGACTGAAAAATATCAAATGATGTCAGAACATGTTGAAAATTGATGACCTCGCTTTGAAGGGTGCATACAAAACACAAAAAAGTCTGGATTTCAAATAAGTTTAAAAAAATGAAGTTCCCGGGTAACCGATGAGTTCTCGTCCGAAACCCTGATACTCCGAAAGAGATTTTCCAGTTTGTACACGAAGTACGTCCAGTTTTTTCCATAACCCTCTCTACTATTTTGCACATGCTATGTGGGAGAATGATGATACCATGCCAAGTTTCAACATTTTCAGAGTTCATTTTGTAGTGATTTTCAATTTCACGGTCATTTAGCTCTCTAAACAAATAGGTAATTGACTGAAAAATAGCAAATGATGTTAGAAAGTGTTGAAAATTGATGACATCTCTTTGAATGGTGCATAGGAATGCAAAAAAATGTCTGGAGTTCAAATAAGTTTAAAAAATAGAAGTGCCCGTGTAACAGACGAGTTCTCGTCCGAAACCCTGATACTCCGAAAGAGATTGTCCAGTTTGTACAAGAAGTGTGTCTAGTTTTTGCCGTAACCATCTACTCTTTTGCACATGCCATGTGGGTGAAATTATGATACCATGCCAAGTTTCAACATTTTCAGAGTTCATTTTGTAGTGATTTTCAATTTCACGGTCATTTAGCTCTCTTAAGAAATTGGTAAATGACTGAAAATAGCAAATGATGTTAGAAAGTCTTGAAAATTTATAACGTCGCTTTGAATGGTGCATAGGAATGCAAAAAAGTCTGGAGTTAAAATAAGTTAAACAAATGATGTGCCCGTGTAACAAATGAGTTGTCGTCCGAAACCCTGATACTCCGAAAAAGATTGCCCAGTTTGTACATGAAGTGTGTCCAGTTTCTGCCATAACCCTCTCTACTCTTTTTCGCATGCCATGTGGGTGATATGATGATACCATGCCAAGTTTCAACCTTTTCAGAGTTCATTTTGTAGTGATTTTCAATTTCACGGTCATTTAGCTCTCTAAACAAATAGGTAAATGACTGAAAAATATCAAATGATGTCAGAACATGTTGAAAATTGATGACCTCGCTTTGAAGGGTGCATACAGAACACAAAAAAGTCTGGATTTCAAATAAGTTTAAAAAAATGAAGTTCCCG
>NC_057800.1:296942396-296942943 GCF_018294505.1 Triticum aestivum
ATAGGTAAATGACTAAAAAATAGCAAATGATGTTAGAAAGTGTTGAAAATTGATGACATCTCTTTGAATGGTGCATAGGAACGCAAAAAAATGTCTGGAGTTCAAATAAGTTTAAAAAATAGAAGTGCCCGTGTAACAGATGAGTTCTCGTCCGAAACCCTGATACTCCGAAAGAGATTGCCCAGTTTGTACATGAAGTGCGTCCAGTTTCTGCCATAACCCTCTCTACTCTTTTTCGCATGCCATGTGGGTGATATGATGATACCATGCCAAGTTTCAACCTTTTCAGAGTTCATTTTGTAGTGATTTTCAATTTCACGGTCATTTAGCTCTCTAAACAAATAGGTAAATGACTGAAAAATATCAAATGATGTCAGAACATGTTGAAAATTGATGACCTCGCTTTGAAGGGTGCATACAGAACACAAAAAAGTCTGGATTTCAAATAAGTTTAAAAAAATGAAGTTCCCGTGTAACCTATGAGTTCTCGTCCGAAACCCTGATACTCCGAAAGAGATTTTCCAGTTTGTACACGAAGTGCGTCCAG
>NC_057800.1:296943272-296945302 GCF_018294505.1 Triticum aestivum
CTTTGAAGGGTGCATACAGAACACAAAAAAGTCTGGATTTCAAATAAGTTTAAAAAAATGAAGTTCCCGACTAACCGATGAGTTCTCGTCCGAAACCGTGATACTCCGAAAGAGATTTTCCAGTTTGTACACGAAGTGTGTCCAGTTTTTTCTGTAACCCTCTCTACTATTTTGCACATGCTATGTGGGAGAATGATGATACCATGCCAAGTTTCAACATTTTCAGAGTTCATGTTGTAGTGATTTTCAATTTCACGGTCATTTAGCTCTCTAAACAAATCGGTAAATGACCGAAAAATAGTAAATGATGTTAGAAAGTGTTGAAAATTGATGACATCTCTTTGAATGGTGCATAGGAACGCAAAAAATGTCTGGAGTTCAAATAAGTTTAAAAAATAGAAGTGCCCATGTAACAGATGAGTTCTCGTCCGAAACCCTGATACTCCGAAAGAGATTGTCCAGTTTGTACAAGAAGTGTGTCCAGTTTTTGCCATAACCATCTACTCTTTTGCACATGCCATGTGGGTGAAATGATGATACCATGCCAAGTTTCAACATTTTCAGAGTTCATTTTGTAGTGATTTTCAATTTCACGATCATTTAGCTCTCTTAAGAAATCGGTAAATGACTGAAAATAGCAAATGATGTTAGAAAGTGTTGAAAATTTATGACGTCACTTTGAATGGTGCATAGGAATGCAAAAAAGTCTAGAGTTCAAATAAGTTAAAAAAATGAAGTGCCCGTGTAACAAATGAGTTGTCGTCCGAAACCCTGATACTCCGAAAGAGATTGCCCAGTTTGTAGATGAAGTGCGTCCAGTTTCTGCCATAACCCTCTCTACTCTTTTTCGCATGCCATGTGGGTGAAATGATGATACAATGCCAAGTTTCAACCTTGACAGAGTTCATTTTGTAGTGATTTTCAATTTCATGGTCATTTAGCTCTCCTAAGAAATCGGTAAATGACTGAAAATAGCAAATGATGTTAGAAAGTGTTGAAAATTTATGACGTCCATTTGAATGGTGCATAGGAACGGAAAAAAGTCTGGAGTTCAAATAAGTTAAAAAAATGAAGTGCCCGTGTAACAAATGAGTTGTCGTCCGAAACCCTGATACTCCGAAAGAGATTGTCCAGTTTGTACATGAAGTGCGTCCAGTTTCTACCATAACCCTCTCTACTCTTTTTCGCATGCCATGTGGGTGAAATGATGATACCATGCCAAGTTTCAACCTTTTCAGATTTCATTTTGTAGTGATTTTCAATTTCACAGTCATTTAGCTCTCTAAACAAATAGGTAAATGACTGAAAAATGTCAAATGATGTCAGAACATGTTGAAAATTGATGACCTCGCTTTGAAGGGTGCATACAGAACACAAAAAAGTCCGGATTTCAAATAAGTTTAAAAAAATGAAGTTCCCATGTAACCGATGAGTTCTCGTCCGAAACCCTGATACTCCGAAAGAGATTTTCCAGTTTGTACACGAAGTGCGTCCAGTTTTTTCTGTAACCCTCTCTACTATTTTGCACATGCTATGTGGGAGAATGATGATACCATGCCAAGTTTCAACATTTTTAGAGTTCATTTTGTAGTGATTTTCAATTTCACGGTCATTTAGGTCTCTAAACAAATAGGTAAATGACTGAAAAATAGCAAATGATGTTAGAAAGTGTTGAAAATTGATGACATCTCTTTGAATGGTGCATAGGAACGCAAAAAAATGTCTGGAGTTCAAATAAGTTTAAAAAATAGAAGTTCCCATGTAACAGATGAGTTCTCGTCCAAAACCCTGATACTCCGAAAGAGATTGTCCAGTTTGTACAAGAAGTCTGTCTAGTTTTTGCCGTAACCATCTACTCTTTTGCACATGCCATGTGGGTGAAATGATGATACCATGCCAAGTTTCAACATTTTCAGAGTTCATGTTGTAGTGATTTTCAATTTCACGGTCATTTAGCTCTCTAAACAAATCGGTAAATGACCGAAAAATAGTAAATGATGTTAGAAAGTGTTGAAAATTGATGACATCTC
>NC_057800.1:296946926-296947492 GCF_018294505.1 Triticum aestivum
TCAGAGTTCATTTTGTAATGATTTTAAATTTCACTTTCATTTAGCTCTCTTAAGAAATCGGTAAATGACTGAAAATAGCAAATGATGTTAGAAAGTCTTGAAAATTTATAACGTCGCTTTGAATGGTGCATAGGAATGCAAAAAAGTCTGGAGTTAAAATAAGTTAAACAAATGATGTGCCCGTGTAACAAATGAGTTGTCGTCCGAAACCCTGATACTCCGAAAAAGATTGCCCAGTTTGTACATGAAGTGCGTCCAGTTTCTGCCATAACCCTCTCTACTCTTTTTCGCATGCCATGTGGGTGATATGATGATACCATGCCAAGTTTCAACCTTTTCAGAGTTCATTTTGTAGTGATTTTCAATTTCATGGTCATTTAGCTCTCTAAAGAAATAGGTAAATTACTGAAAAATATCAAATGATGTCAGAACGTGTTGAAAATTGATGAGCTCGCTTTGAAGGGTGCATACAGAACACAAAAAAGTCTGGATTTCAAATAAGTTTAAAAAAATGAAGTTCCGGTGTAACTGATGAGTTCTCGTCCGAAACCCTGATACTCCGAAAG
>NC_057800.1:296947502-296953812 GCF_018294505.1 Triticum aestivum
AAAGAGATTGTCCAGTTTGTACAAGAAGTGTGTCCAGTTTTTGCCATAACCATCTACTCTTTTGCACATGCCATGTGGGTGAAATGATGATACCATGCCAAGTTTCAACATTTTCAGAGTTCATTTTGTAGTGATTTTCAATTTCACGATCATTTAGCTCTCTTAAGAAATCGGTAAATGACTGAAAATAGCAAATGATGTTAGAAAGTGTTGAAAATTGATGACGTCACTTTGAATGGTGCATAGGAATGCAAAAAAGTCTAGAGTTCAAATAAGTTAAAAAAATGAAGTGCCCGTGTAACAAATGAGTTGTCGTCCGAAACCCTGATACTCCGAAAGAGATTGCCCAGTTTGTAGATGAAGTGCGTCCAGTTTCTGCCATAACCCTCTCTACTCTTTTTCGCAGGCCATGTGGGTGAAATGATGATACAATGCCAAGTTTCAACCTTGACAGAGTTCATTTTGTAGTGATTTTCAATTTCATGGTCATTTAGCTCTCTTAAGAAATCGGTAAATGACTGAAAATAGCAAATGATGTTAGAAAGTGTTGAAAATTTATGACGTCCATTTGAATGGTGCATAGGAACGGAAAAAAGTCTGGAGTTCAAATAAGTTAAAAAAATGAAGTGCCCGTGTAACAAATGAGTTGTCGTCCGAAACCCTGATACTCCGAAAGAGATTGTCCAGTTTGTACATGAAGTGCGTCCAGTTTCTACCATAACCCTCTCTACTCTTTTTCGCATGCCATGTGGGTGAAATGATGATACCATGCCAAGTTTCAACCTTTTCAGATTTCATTTTGTAGTGATTTTCAATTTCACAGTCATTTAGCTCTCTAAACAAATAGGTAAATGACTGAAAAATGTCAAATGATGTCAGAACATGTTGAAAATTGATGACCTCGCTTTGAAGGGTGCATACAGAACACAAAAAAGTCTGGATTTCAAATAAGTTTAAAAAAATGAAGTTCCCGTGTAACCGATGAGTTCTCGTCCAAAACCCTGATACTCCGAAAGAGATTTTCCAGTTTGTACACGAAGTGCGTCCAGTTTTTTCTGTAACCCTCTCTACTATTTTGCACATGCTATGCGGGAGAATGATGATACCATGCCAAGTTTCAACATTTTTAGAGTTCATTTTGTAGTGATTTTCAATTTCACGGTCATTTAGGTCTCTAAACAAATAGGTAAATGACTGAAAAATAGCAAATGATGTTAGAAAGTGTTGAAAATTGATGACATCTCTTTGAATGGTGCATAGGAACGCAAAAAAATGTCTGGAGTTCAAATAAGTTTAAAAAATAGAAGTTCCCATGTAACAGATGAGTTCTCGTCCAAAACCCTGATACTCCGAAAGAGATTGTCCAGTTTGTACAAGAAGTCTGTCTAGTTTTTGCCGTAACCATCTACTCTTTTGCACATGCCATGTGGGTGAAATGATGATACCATGCCAAGTTTCAACCTTTTCAGAGTTCATTTTGTAGTGATTTTCAATTTCACTTTCATTTAGCTCTCTTAAGAAATCGGTAAATGACTGAAAATAGCAAATGATGTTAGAAAGTGTTGAAAATTTGTGACGTCGCTTTGAATGGTGTATAGGAACGGAAAGAAAAGTCTGGAGTTCAAATAAGTTTAAAAAATGAAGTGCCCGTGTAACAAATGAGTTGTCGTCCGAAACCCTGATACTCCGAAAGAGATTGCCCAGTTTGTACATGAAGTGCGTCCAGTTTCTTCCATAACCCTCTCTACTCTTTTTCGCATGCCATGTGGGTGAAATGATGATACCATGCCAAGTTTCAACCTTTTCAGAGTTCATTTTGTAATGATTTTAAATTTCACAATCATTTAGCTCTCTAAACAAATAGGTAAATGACTGAAAAATATCAAATGATGTCAGAATGTGTTGAAAATTGATGACCTCGCTTTGAAGGGTGCATACAGAACACAAAAAAGTCTGGATTTCAAATAAGTTTAAAAAAATGAAGTTCCCGAGTAACCGATGAGTTCTCGTCTGAAACCCTGATACTCCGAAAGAGATTTTCCAGTTTGTACACGAAGTGTGTCCAGTTTTTTCCGTAACCCTCTCTACTATTTTGCACATGCTATGTGGGAGAATGATGATACCATGCAAAGTTTCAACATTTTCAGAGTTCATGTTGTAGTGATTTTCAATTTCACGGTCATTTAGCTCTCTAAACAAATCGGTAAATGATCGAAAAATAGGAAATGATGTTAGAAAGTGTTGAAAATTGATGACATCTCTCTGAATGGTGCATAGGAACGCAAAAAATGTCTGGAGTTCAAATAAGTTTAAAAAATAGAAGTGCCCATGTAACAGATGAGTTCTCGTCCAAAACCCTGATACTCCGAAAGAGATTGTCCAGTTTGTACAAGAAGTGTGTCCAGTTTGTACACTTTCATTTAGCTCTCTTAAGAAATCGGTAAATGACTGACAATAGCAAATGATGTTAGAAAGTGTTGAAAATTGATGACATCTCTCTGAATGGTGCATAGGAACGCAAAAAATGTCTGGAGTTCAAATAAGTTTAAAAAAATGAAGTGCCCGTGTAACAAATGAGTTGTCGTCCGAAACCCTGATACTCCGAAAGAGATTGCCCAGTTTGTACATGAAGTGCGTCTAGTTTCTGCCATAACCCTCTCTACTCTTTTTCGCATGCCATGTGGGTGAAATGATGATACAATGCCAAGTTTCAACCTTGACAGAGTTCATTTTGTAGTGATTTTCAATTTCATGGTCATTTAGCTCTCTCAAGAAATCGGTAAATGACTGAAAATAGCAAATGATGTTAGAAAGTGTTGAAAATTTATGAGTCCATTTGAATGGTGCATAGGAACGGAAAAAAGTCTGGAGTTCAAATAAGTTAAAAAAATGAAGTGCCCGTGTAACAAATGAGTTGTCGTCCGAAACCCTGATACTCCGAAAGAGATTGTCCAGTTTGTACATGAAGTGCGTCCAGTTTCTACCATAACCCTCTCTACTCTTTTTCGCATGCCATGTGGGTGAAATGATGATACCATGCCAAGTTTCAACCTTTTCAGATTTCATTTTGTAGTGATTTTCCATTTCACAGTCATTTAGCTCTCTAAACAAATAGGTAAATGACTGAAAAATATCAAATGATGTCAGAACATGTTGAAAATTGATGACCTCGCTTTGAAGGGTGCATACAAAACACAAAAAAGTCTGGATTTCAAATAAGTTTAAAAATGAAGTTCCCGTGTAACCGATGAGTTCTCGTCCGAAACCCTGATACTCCGAAAGAGATTTTCCAGTTTGTACACGAAGTGCGTCCAGTTTTTTCTGTAACCCTCTCTACTATTTTGCACATGCTATGTGGGAGAATGATGATACCATGCCAAGTTTCAACATTTTCAGAGTTCATTTTGTAGTGATTTTCAATTTCACGGTCATTTAGTTCTCTAAACAAATAGGTAAATGACTGAAAAATAGCAAATGATGTTAGAAAGTGTTGTAAATTGATGACATCTCTTTGAATGGTGGATAGGAACGCAAAAAAATGTCTGGAGTTCAAATAAGTTTAAAAAATAGAAGTGCCTATGTAACAGATGAGTTCTCGTCCAAAACCCTGATACTCTGAAAGAGATTGTCCAGTTTGTACAAGAAGTGTGTCTAGTTTTTGCCGTAACCATCTACTCTTTTGCACATGCCATGTGGGTGAAATGATGATACCATGCCAAGTTTCAACCTTTTCAGAGTTCATTTTGTAGTGATTTTCAATTTCACTTTCATTTAGCTCTCTTAAGAAATCGGTAAATGACTGAAAATAGCAAATGATGTTAGAAAGTGTTGAAAATTTATGACGTCGCTTTGAATGGTGTATAGGAACGGAAAGAAAAGTCTGGAGGTCAAATAAGTTTAAAAAATGAAGTGCCCATGTAACAAATGAGTTGTCGTCCGAAACCCTGATACTCCGAAAGAGATTGCCCAGTTTGTACATGAAGTGCGTCCAGTTTCTCCCATAACCCTCTCTACTCTTTTTCGCATGCCATGTGGGTGAAATGATGATACCATGCCAAGTTTCAACCTTTTCAGAGTTCATTTTGTAGTGATTTTCAATTTCACGGTCATTTAGCTCTCTAAACAAATAGGTAAATGACTGAAAAATATCAAATGATGTCAGAATGTGTTGAAAATTGATGACCTCGCTTTGAAGGGTGCGTACAAAACACAAAAAAGTCTAGATTTCAAATAAGTTTAAAAAATGAAGTTCCCGAGTAACCGATGACTTCTCGTCCGAAACCCTGATACTCCGAAAGAGATTTTCCAGTTTGTACACGAAGTGTGTCCAGTTTTTTCCGTAACCCTCTCTACTATTTTGCACATGCTATGTGGGAGAATGATGATACCATGCCAAGTTTCAACATTTTTAGAGTTCATGTTGTAGTGATTTTCAATTTCACGGTCATTTAGCTCTCTAAACAAATCGGTAAATGATCGAAGAATAGTAAATGATGTTAGAAAGTGTTGAAAATTGATGACATATCTTTGAATGGTGCATAGGAACGCAAAAAAATGTCTGGAGTTCAAATAAGTTTAAAAAATAGAAGTGCCCATGTAACAGATGATTTCTCGTCCAAAACCCTGATACTCCGAAAGAGATTGTCTAGTTTGTACAATAAGTGTGTCTAGTTTTTGCCGTAACCATCTACTCTTTTGCACATGCCATGTGGGTGAAATGATGATACCATGCCAAGTTTCAACCTCTTCAGAGTTCATTTTGTAGTGATTTTCAATTTCACTTTCAGTTAGCTGTCTTAAGAAATCGGTAAATGACTGACAATAGCAAATGATGTTAGAAAGTGTTGAAAATTTATGACGTCGCTTTGAATGGTGTATAGGAACGGAAAGAAAAGTCTGGAGTTCAAATAAGTTTAAAAAATGAAGTGCCCGTGTAACAAATGAGTTGTCGTCCAAAACCCTGATACTCCGAAAGAGATTGCCCAGTTTGTACATGAAGTGCATCAAGTTTCTGCCATAACCCTCTCTACTCTTTTTCGCATGCCATGTGGGTGAAATGATGATACAATGCCAAGTTTCAACCTTGACAGAGTTCATTTTGTAGTGATTTTCAATTTCATGGTCATTTAGCTCTCTTAAGAAATCGGTAAATGACTGAAAATAGCAAATGATGTTAGAAAGTGTTGAAAATTTATGACGTCGATTTGAATGGTGCATAGGAACGGAAAAAAGTCTGGAGTTCAAATAAGTTTAAAAAATGAAGTTCCCGTGTAACAAATGAGTTGTCGTCCGAAACCCTGATACTCCGAAAGAGATTGCCCAGTTTGTACATGAAGTGCGTCCAGTTTCTGCCATAACCCTCTCTACTCTTTTTCGCATGCCATGTGGGTGAAATGATGATACCATGCCAAGTTTCAACCTTTTCAGATTTCATTTTGTAGTGATTTTCAATTTCACAGTAATTTAGCTCTCTAAACAAATAGGTAAATGACTGAAAAATATCAAATGATGTCAGAACGTGTTGAAAAAGAGAACTCATCAGTTTGTAGAAGAAGTGTGTCTAGTTTTTGCCGTAACCATCTACTCTTTTGCACATGCCATGTGGGTGAAATGATGATACCATGCCAAGTTTCAACATTTTCAGAGTTCATTTTGTAGTGATTTTCAATTTCACAGTCATTTAGCTCTCTAAACAAATAGGTAAATGACTAAAAAATAGCAAATGATGTTAGAAAGTGTTGAAAATTGATGACATCTCTTTGAATGGTGCATAGGAACGCAAAAAAATGTTTGGAGTTCAAATAAGTTTAAAAAATAGAAGTGCCCGTGTAACAGATGAGTTCTCGTCCGAAACCCTGATACTCCGAAGGAGATTGCCCACTTTGTACATGAAGTGCGTCTAGTTTCTGCCATAACCCTCTCTACTCTTTTTCGCATGCCATGTGGGTGAAATGATGATACCATGCCAAGTTTCAACCTTTTCAGAGTTCATTTTGTAGTGATTTTCAATTTCACGGTCATTTAGCTCTCTAAACAAATAGGTAAATGACTGAAAAATATCAAATGATGTTAGAAAGTGTTGAAAATTGATGACCTCGCTTTGAAGGGTGCATACAGAAGACAAAAAAGTCTGGATTTCAAATAAGTTTAAGAAAATGAAGTTCCCGGGTAACCGATGAGTTCTCGTCCGAAACCCTGATACTCCGAAAGAGATTTTCTAGTTTGTACACGAAGTGCGTCCAGTTTTTTCCATAACCCTCTCTACTATTTTGCACATGCTATGTGGGAGAATGATGATACCATGCCAAGT
>NC_057800.1:296953888-296959779 GCF_018294505.1 Triticum aestivum
TTTAGCTCTCTAAACAAATAGGTAAATGACTGAAAAATATCAAATGATGTCAGAACATGTAGAAAATTGATGACCTCGCTTTGAAGGGTGTATACAGAACACAAAAAAGTCTGGATTTCAAATAAGTTTAAAAAAATGAAGTTCCCGAGTAACCGATGAGTTCTCGTCCGAAACCCTGATACTCCGAAAGAGATTATCCAGTTTGTACACGAAGTGCGTCCAGTTTTTTCCATAACCCTCTCTACTATTTTGCACATGCTATGTGGGAGAATGATGATGCCATGCCAAGTTTCAACATTTTCAGAGTTCATTTTGTAGTGATTTTCAATTTCACGGTCATTTAGCTCTCTAAACAAATAGGTAAATGACTGAAAAATAGCAAATGATGTTAGAAAGTGTTGAAATTTATGACGTCGCTTTGAATGGTGTATAGGAACGGAAAAAAGTATGGAGTTCAAATAAGTTAAAAAAATGAAGTGCCCGTGTAACAAATGAGTTGTCATCCGAAACCCTGATACTCTGAAAGAGATTGACCAGTTTGTACATGAAGTGCGTCCAGTTTCTGCCATAACCCTCTCTACTCTTTTTCGCATGCCATGTGGGTGATATGATGATACAATGCCAAGTTTCAACCTTTTTAGAGTTCATTTTGTAGTGATTTTCAATTTCACGGTCATTTAGCTCTCTTAAGAAATCGGTAAATGACTGAAAATAGCAAATGATGTTAGAAAGTGTTGAAAATTTATGACGTCGCTTTGAATGGTGCATAGGAACGGAAAAAAGTCTGGAGTTCAAATAAGTGAAAAAAATGAAGTGCCCGTGTAACAAATGAGTTGTCGTCCGAAACCCTGATACTCCGAAAGAGATTGCCCAGTTTGTACATGAAGTGCGTCCAGTTTCTGCCATAACCCTCTCTACTCTTTTTCGCATGCCATGTGGGTGAAATGATGATACCATGCCAAGTTTCAACCTTTTCAGAATTCATTTTGTAGTGATTTTCAATTTCACGGTCATTTAGCTCTCCAAACAAATAGGTAAATGACTGAAAAATATCAAATGATGTCAAAACGTGTTGAAAATTGATGACCTCGCTCTGAAGGGTGCATACAGAACACAAAAAAGTCTGGATTTCAAATAAGTTTAAAAAAATGAAGTTCCCGTGTAACCGATGAGTTCTTGTCCGAAACCCTGATACTCCGAAAGAGATTTTCCAGTTTGTACACGAGGTGCGTCCAGTTTTTTCCGTAACCCTCTCTATTATTTTGCACATGCTATGTGGGAGAATGATGATACCATGCCAAGTTTCAACATTTTCAGAGTTCATTTTGTAGTGATTTTCAATTTCACGGTCATTTAGCTCTCTAAACAAATAGGTAAATGACTGAAAAATAGCAAATGATGTTAGAAAGTGTTAAAAATTGATGACATCTCTTTGAATGGTGCATAGGAACGCAAAAAAATGTCTGGAGTTCAAATAAGTTTAAAAAATAGAAGTGCCCGTGTAACAGATGAGTTCTCGTCCGAAACCCTGATACTCCGAAAGAGATTGTCCAGTTTGTACAAGAAGTGTGTCTAGTTTTTGCCATAACCATCTACTCTTTTGCACATGCCATGTGGGTGAAATGATGATACCATGCCAAGTTTCAACCTTTTCAGAGTTCTTTTTGGAGTGATTTTCAATTTCACGGTCATTTAGCTCTCTTCAGAAATCGGTAAATGACTGAAAATAGCAAATGATGTTAGAAAGTGTTGAAAATTTATGACGTCGCTTTGAATGGTGCATAGGAATGCAAAAAAGTCTGGAGTTCAAATAAGTTAAAAAAATGAAGTGCCCGTGTAACAAATGAGTTGTCGTCCGAAACCCTGATATTCCGAAAGAGATTGCCCAGTTTGTACATGAAGTGCGTCCAGTTTCTGCCATAACCCTCTCTACTCTTTTTCGCATGCCATGTGGGTGAAATGATGATACCATGCCAAGTTTCAACCTTTTCAGAGTTCATTTTGTAGTGATTTTCAATTTCACGGCCATTTAGCTCTCTTAAGAAATCGGTAAATGACTGAAAATAGCAAATGATGTTAGAAAGTGTTGAAAATTTATGATGTTGCTTTGAATGGTGCATAGGAACGGAAAAAAGTCTGGAGTTCAAATAAGTTAAAAAATGAAGTGCTCGTGTAACAAATGAGTTGTCATCCGAAACCCTGATACTCCGAAAGAGATTGCCCAGTTTGTACATGAAGTGCGTCCAGTTTCTGCCATAACCTTCTCTACTCTTTTTCGCATGCCATGTGGGTGAAATGATGATACCATGCCAAGTTTCAACATTTTCAGAGTTCATTTTGTAGTGATTTTCAATTTCACGGTCATTTAGCTCTCCAAACAAATAGGTAAATGACTGAAAAATATCAAATGATGTCAGAACATGTTGAAAATTGATGACCTCGCTTTGAAGGGTGCATACAGAACACATAAAAGTCTGGATTTCAAATAAGTTTAAAAAAATGAAGTTCCTGTGTAACCGATGAGTTCTTGTCCGAAACCCTGATACTTCGAAAGAGATTTTCCAGTTTGTACACGAAGTGCGTCCAGTTTTTTCCGTAACCCTCTCTATTATTTTGCACATGCTATGTGGGAGAATGATGATACCATGCCAAGTTTCAACATTTTCAGAGTTCATGTTGTAGTGATTTTCAATTTCACGGTCATTTAGCTCTCTAAACAAATAGGTAAATCACTGAAAAATAGCAAATGATGTTAGAAAGTGTTGAAAATTTATGACGTCGCTTTGAATGGTGTATAGGAACGGAAAAAAGTATGGAGTTCAAATAAGTTAAAAAAATGAAGTGCCCGTGTAACAAATGAGTTGTCGTCCGAAACCCTGATACTCCGAAAGAGATTGCCCAGTTTGTACATGAAGTGCGTCCAGTTTCTGCCATAACCCTCTCTACTATTTTTCGCATGCCATGTGGGTGAAATGATGATAACATGCCAAGTTTCAACCTTTTAAGAGTTCATTTTGTAGTGATTTTCAATTTCACGGTCATTTAGCTCTGCAAACAAATAGGTAAATGACTGAAAAATATCAAATGATGTCAGAACGTGTTGAAAATTGATGACCTCGCTTTGAAGGGTGCATACAGAACACAAAAAAGTCTGGATTTCAAATAAGTTTTAAAAAATGAAGTTCCCGTGTAACCGATGAGTTCTTGTCCGAAACCCTGATACTCCGAAAGAGATTTTCTAGTTTGTACACGAAGTGCGTCCAGTTTTTTCCGTAACCCTCTCTATTATTTTGCACATGCTATGTGGGAGAATGATGATACCATGCGAAGTTTCAACATTTTCAGAGTTCATTTTGTAGTGATTTTCAATTTCACGGTCATTTAGCTCTCTAAACAAATAGGTAAATGACTGAAAAATAGCAAATGATGTTAGAAAGTGTTAAAAATTGATGACATCTCTTTGAATGGTGCATAGGAACGCAAAAAAATGTCTGGAGTTCAAATAAGTTTAAAAAATAGAAGTGCCCGTGTAACAGATGAGTTCTCGTCCGAAACCCCGATACTCCCAAAGAGATTCTCCAGTTTGTACAAGAAGTGTGTCTAGTTTTTGCCGTAACCATCTACTCTTTTGCACATGCCATGTGGGTGAAATGATGATACCATGCCAAGTTTCAACCTTTTCAGAGTTCATTTTGTAGTGATTTTCAATTTCACGGTCACTTAGCTCTCTTCAGAAATCGGTAAATGACTGAAAATAGCAAATGATGTTAGAAAGTGTTGAAAATTTATGACGTCACTTTGAATGGTGCATAGGAATGCAAAAAAGTCTGGAGTTCAAATAAGTTAAAAAAATGAAGTGCCCGTGTAACAAATGAGTTGTCGTCCAAAACCCTGATACTCCGAAAGAGATTGCCCAGTTTGTACATGAAGTGCGTCCAGTTTCTCCCATAACCCTCTCTACTCTTTTTCGCATGCCATGTGGGTGAAAAGATGATACCATGCCAAGTTTCAACCTTTTCAGAGTTCATTTTGTAGTGATTTTCAATTTCACGGTCAGTTAGCTCTCTTAAGAAATCGGTAAATGACTGAAAATAGCAAATGATGTTAGAAAGTGTTGAAAATTTATGACGTTGCTTTGAATGGTGCATAGGAACGGAAAAACGTCTGGAGTTCAAATAAGTTAAAAAAATGAAGTGCTCGTGTAAAAAATGAGTTGTCGTCCGAAACCCTGATACTCCGAAAGAGATTGCCCAGTTTGTACATGAAGTGCGTCCAGTTTCTGCCATAACCCTCTCTACTCTTTTTCGCATGCCATGTGGGTGAAATGATGATACCATGCCAAGTTTCAACCTTTTCAGAGTTCATTTTGTAGTGATTTTCAATTTCACGGTCATTTAGCTCTCCAAACAAATAGGTAAATGACTGAAAAATATCAAATGATGTCAGAACGTGTTGAAAATTGATGACCTCGCTTTGAAGGGTGCATACAGAACACAAAATAGTCTGGATTTCAAATAAGTTTAAAAAAATGAAGTTCCCGTGTAACCGATGAGTTCTTGTCCGAAACCCTGATACTCCGAAAGAGATTTTCCAGTTTGTACACGAAGTGCGTCCAGTTTTTTCCGTAACCCTCTCTATTATTTTGCACATGCTATGTGGGAGAATGATGATACCATGCCAAGTTTCAACATTTTCAGAGTTCATGTTGTAGTGATTTTCAATTTCACGGTCATTTAGCTCTCTAAACAAATAGGTAAATCACTGAAAAATAGCAAATGATGTTAGAAAGTGTTGAAAATTTATGACGTCGCTTTGAATGGTGTATAGGAACGGAAAAAAGTATGGAGTTCAAATAAGTTAAAAAAAATGATGTGCCCGTGTAACAAATGAGTTGTCGTCCGAAACCCTGATACTCCGAAAGAGATTGCCCAGTTTGTACATGAAGTGCGTCCAGTTTCTGCCATAACCCTCTCTACTCTTTTTCGCATGCCATGTGGGTGAAATGATGATACCATGCCAAGTTTCAACCTTTTCAGAGTTCATTTTGTAGTGATTTTCAATTTCACGGTCATTTAGCTCTCCAAACAAATAGGTAAATGACTGAAAAATATCAAATGATGTCAGAACGTGTTGAAAATTGATGACCTCGCTTTGAAGGGTGCATACAGAACACAAAAAAGTCTGGATTTCAAATAAGTTTAAAAAATGAAGTTCCCGTGTAACCGATGAGTTCTTGTCCGAAACCCTGATACTCCGAAAGAGATTTTCCAGTTTGTACACGAAGTGCATCCAGTTTTTTCCGTAACCCTCTCTATTATTTTGCACATGCTATGTGGGAGAATGATGATACCATGCCAAGTTTCAACATTTTCAGAGTTCATTTTGTAGTGATTTTCAATTTCACGGTCATTTAGCTCTCTAAACAAATAGGTAAATGACTGAAAAATAGCAAATGATGTTAGAAAGTGTTAAAAATTGATGACATCTCTTTGAATGGTGCATAGGAACGCAAAAAAATGTCTGGAGTTCAAATAAGTTTAAAAAATAGAAGTGCCCGTGTAACAGATGAGTTCTCGTCCGAAACCCCGATACTCCCAAAGAGATTCTCCAGTTTGTACAAGAAGTGTGTCTAGTTTTTGCCGTAACCATCTACTCTTTTGCACATGCCATGTGGGTGAAATGATGATACCATGCCAAGTTTCAACCTTTTCAGAGTTCATTTTGTAGTGATTTTCAATTTCACGGTCACTTAGCTCTCTTCAGAAATCGGTAAATGACTGAAAATAGCAAATGATGTTAGAAAGTGTTGAAAATTTATGACGTCACTTTGAATGGTGCATAGGAATGCAAAAAAGTCTGGAGTTCAAATAAGTTAAAAAAATGAAGTGCCC
>NC_057800.1:296959789-296960533 GCF_018294505.1 Triticum aestivum
CTTTGAATGGTGCATAAGAACGGAAAAAAGTCTGGAGTTCAAATAAGTTAAAAAAATGAAGTGCCCATGTAACAAATGAGTTGTCGTCCGAAACCCTGATACTCCGAAAGAGATTGCCCAGTTTGTACATGAAGTGCGTCCAGTTTCTGCCATAACCCTCTCTACTCTTTTTCGCATGCCATGTGGATGAAATGATGATACCATGCCAAGTTTCAACCTTTTTAGAGTTCATTTTGTAGTGATTTTCAATTTCACGGTCATTTAGCTCTCTAAACAAATAGGTAAATGACTGAAAAATATCAAATGATGTCAGAACGTGTTGAAAATTGATGACCTCGCTTTGAAGGGTGCATACAGAACAAAAAAAAAGTCTGGATTTCAAATAAGTTTAAAAAAATGAAGTTCCCGTGTAACCGATGAGTTCTCGTCCGAGACCCTGATACTCCGAAAGAGATTTTCGAGTTTGTACACGAAGTGCGTCCAGTTTTTTCCGTAACCCTCTCTACTATTTTGCACATGCTATGTGGGAGAATGATGATACCATGCCAAGTTTCAACATTTTCAGAGTTCATTTTGTAGTGATTTTCAATTTCACGGTCATTTAGCTCTCTAAACAAATCGGTAAAAGACTGAAAAATAGCAAATGATGTTAGAAAGTGTTGAAAATTGATGACATCTCTTTGAATGGTGCATAGGAATGCAAAAAAATGTCTGGAGTTCAAATAAGTTTTAAAAATAGAAGTG
>NC_057800.1:296960543-296974760 GCF_018294505.1 Triticum aestivum
AGCTCTCTTAAGAAATCGGTAAATGACTGAAAATAGCAAATGATGTTAGAAAGTGTTGAAAATTTATGACGTCGCTTTGAATGGTGCATAGGAACGGAAAAAAGTCTGGAGTTCAAATAAGTTAAAAAAATGAAGTGCTCGTGTAACAAATGAGTTGTCGTCCGAAACCCTGATACTCCGAAAGAGATTGCCCAGTTTGTACATGAAGTGCGTCCAGTTTCTGCCATAACCCTCTCTACTCTTTTTCGCATGCCATGTGGGTGAAATGATGATACCATGCCAAGTTTCAACCTTTTCAGAGTTCATTTTGTAGTGATTTTCAATTTCACGGTCATTTAGCTCTCCAAACAGATAGGTAAATGACTGAAAAATATCAAATGATGTCAGAACGTGTTGAAAATTGATGACCTCGCTTTGAAGGGTGCATACAGAACACAAAAAAGTCTGGATTTCAAATAAGGTTAAAAAAAATGAAGTTCCCGTGTAACCGATGAGTTCTTGTCCGAAACCCTGATACTCCGAAAGAGATTTTCCAGGTTGTACACGAAGTGCGTCCAGTTTTTTCCGTAACCCTCTCTATTATTTTGCACATGCTATGTGGGAGAATGATGATACCATGCCAAGTTTCAACATTTTCAGAGTTCATGTTGTAGTGATTTTCAATTTCACGGTCATTTAGCTCTCTAAACAAATAGGTAAATCACTGAAAAATAGCAAATGATGTTAGAAAGTGTTGAAAATTTATGACGTCGCTTTGAATGGTGTATAGGAACGGAAAAAAGTATGGAGTTCAAATAAGTTAAAAAAATGAAGTGCCCGTGTAACAAATGAGTTGTCGTCCGAAACCCTGATACTCCGAAAGAGATTGCCCAGTTTGTACATGAAGTGCGTCCAGTTTCTGCCATAACCCTCTCTACTCTTTTTCGCATGCCATGTGGGTGAAATGATGATACCATGCCAAGTTTCAACCTTTTCAGAGTTCATTTTTGTCACATCCCTAGCTTCTGGTAATGCACTAGGCTAGACCTCTTGCTGCATCATGTTTAAATTCAAATGAAACTTGAATTGAGGAATTTTCAAAGCCTCAGAAACCTCAAAAAAAAAATAACCAACAATTAAATCTTCTCAAATGTGTCCAAGAAAATGTTCCTGATATCCTCTGGAAATATTGGCAAGAGGTAAAATCCAAACCAATAATTTTGGTGTCTGAGAAACATTTAATTTGGGGCATTTGAATTAAAGCAATAATTATTTGAATTGGATTTATATCTACTATTAAATAAATATAGGTCCAATAATTCTGAAATATTTTGTGGAGCATTGTTTTAATTCTTTTAGCTCCTAAAAATATTGTCAGAAGCAAAATAAATTGAATTGGTTTCAAAACCAAATTCAAAACAAACCTGCAAAATAGAAAATAGAATTAAAAAAAATAGAAAGAGAGAGAGAGAGACTACCTGGGCCACTTACCTGTAGCCGGCCCAGCTGGCCAGCTCCTCCCGCTGGCCCAGCCCACCGCCGCCTCCCTCCCCTGTCGCCTTCCTCCTCTACCAGGAGGACGGGCACGCGCCCGGCGCGCGCGGCCACGCGCCCCGGCCACCTCCTCCCTGCTTCAGCCACCTCCTGCCTCCCTGCTTGCCTCCACTACTCCCTGGAGACGCCACGCGGCCCCACGAACTCTCTCACTCTCCCGTATCTCTCCCTCCGTCCCTATCCCCTCTGCTCTCTCTCTCTCACGATCGACCACGAGCACCCGAGAGCACCGACGAGCTCCACCGCGGCCAGTGTCCACCCCTCGCCTCGGCGATGCTTCCAGAGGAACCGCCGCGCCTTCCTCTTCGTCCCCACCAACTCACGTGACGCCGGGAGCCCTGCATCGCCGCCCACGATGCCGTTCCCCTCCTCGGCCACCGGAACTCGCCGCCGTTCGATTCGCCGGCTCCGGACCATCCCCGGCCTCGTCTCCGCCTCGAATGGATCCGCTGTGAGCCTCCGCTGCCTCTCCTGTGCTCGCCCCCTCCGTTCTCGCCCCCTAGCCCCAACTCCCACCGCGGCCGAGAGCTTCTCGCCGCCGGCCATGGCGTGGCCGTGGCCACAGCCACCGCAGCTCGTTCCCGAGCCCACCATCGTGATCAGCACGATCGCATGAAACCGTAGACACCCACAACGCCTCCTCCCGTGCTCTGTAACGCCACCCCGAGATTGCCCGAGCTCCGGCAGCCGCAAAAGAGCTCGCCGCCGGCAGCTCCGGCCACCCCAGCTCCTCCCACTTGCACTACCAGACGCGCGCGAGTCTGGGCTTCACGTGGGTGGTCTCCGCCGCCCAAATGGTCGCCGGAGCGGCGATCCCGAGCCCCTCCGCCGCGTTTGCTGTCGCCGGCGGCTAAACGCCGGCGCATTAGCCCCGGTTGACCAGGGGGTTTGACCTCCCCTGGGTCAATGACATGTGGGCCCGGCCCTGACTAATTCTAGTTTAGGATTAGTTTAAATTTAATCAACTCTGTTAATTAATCCTGACACTGACCAGTGGGCCCGACCCCCCTAACCTTTTAATTAAATTATATTAACCCCGGTTAACCCCCCCTGTCACTGACGTGTGGACCCCACACGTCAGGTTTGACCTGGACCGCCCGTTGACCTGCTGAGGTCAGCATGAGGTCATGCTGACGCCATAATTCATTTTCTGGAATTATTTTATTTCTAAATATTCAGGAAATTCCAGAAAATGCCTAAAACTTCAATAAATCATAGAAAATTAACCGTAACTCCAATTTAAATAAATTATATATGAAAAATTATCAGAAAAATTCAAGGAATCCATATGTACCATTTTCATGCATGTTAGAACAACTTATCACTACTGTTTAGGGCAAATGAAGTAAATGGCATTTGAATAATCACATATGGAGTTTGAATTTGAATCTTGTATTCAAACCAACTTCATTTAATCTGTTGCTAGTTGCATTAGCTCAAACACATTCATTTTGCCATGTCATGATCATGCATCATATTGTGCATTGCATTGATTGTGTTCCCTTTGGTGTTGCCGGTATTTGTCCCCTCTCGATAGACGTGATACCGTTGATGTGATCGTTGACACTGATGAAGACTCAATGTTATCTTCAGAAGTGCCAGGCAAGCAAAACCCCCCTTGTTCATTCCGATAAAATCCCACTCTCTCGCTCCTGCTCTCTTTTACTGCATTAGGACAACAACGACATATTTGATACTTGCTGCGGTAGCTGAACCCCTTTATCCTTTGCATGACCTGTCATTGCCACAGTAAATAGATGAAACCCACTAGCATGAGTAGGAGTTGTTTGAGCCCTGATGTGCCTACTCATTCATGCTTGTTTGTCATGCCTGCTACTGCTTAGAGTTGAGTCAGGTCTGATTCATCGGGGATGAATCAGAGGCGTGTGAACATGTCCTACTGTGTGTGAGCTAAGTGTGTGAACACGATTTGGTAAAGGTAGCGGTGAGAGGCCATGTAGGAGTACATGGTGGGTTGTCTCATTGCAGCCGTCCTCAGGAACTGAGTTCTGTGTTTGTGATCCATGACCAGCTACTACCACACATTGGAATGCTTAAGTGCCCCTCTCGACTTATTAATCAACATGATCTCTGTCCAGGAGTTGCAACTAGTTTCTGGTGTTTGTAGGTAGTGTTAGTAGTCTACCAAGTGGCACCCGGTACAGGTGGGCTTGGGACAGACTAGGCACAGTGGCACGGTGTACCAAGTGGCACCCGGTTGGTGGGCTTGGGAACCCTGCACACATCGTTTGGGGCCGTGAGCGACACCCCGGCCAGATCTCCTTGCGGATGGAACCCGAATAGGCGATAAACCTGGACTAGAGACTTGTTCGGTTAGTCAAGTCGTGGCCGACTCCCTCGCCCGGCTTCCGCTTGAAGGTTGCCGAGGTACATGACGTGTACAGGGCGGTAAGTGGCGGGAGCGTGTGTGAAGAAGTACACCCCTGCAGGGTTAACATCGTCTATTCGAATAGCCGGATTCCTCGGATATGGAAACTTGGACCCCATTGCATAGTTCATAGACAAGTGAAAGTGGATACTCTAAAATACGCAAGATAAGCGTGAGTGCTATGGATGGCGTTCTCGTAGGGAGACGGGAGCGGATCCATAGTGGTGTATTGATATGGTGAATATGTGGACTCGTGTGCGCCACCTCAAAAGAGTCGCTTGCAGTCGTAGTTCAGGATAGCCACCGAGTCAAAGCTGGCTTGCTGCAGTCAAACCCTACCATCCCCTTTGTTGATAATGATGCATATGTAGATAGTTCTGATGTAAGTCTTGCTGGGTACATTTGTACTCACGTTTGCCTATTTTATGTTTTTGCAAAGAGACTTCAGTCTCACTAGTAGTTCCACGTGGACTTCGACGTTTAGCTTGATACCTCAGCTACGATCTTGTGCCCTCGGCAGGATCTGATAGATAGTCAGGCTTCTCAGCCTTTTTCATTTATAGATGTCTGTACTCAGACATGATAGCTTCCGCTTGTGCTATGACTTGTATGCTCTGATTGTTGGGTCGTGAGACCCATGTTTGTAATGTCTCGCTCCTCGGAGCCTAATGAATAAGTACTTGTGTCGTAGAGTCATGTTGTGATGCTTCGTTGTATTTGCACATATCGAGCATATTGTGTGTATGATTGAAATGCTTGGTATGTGTGGGATCTGACTATCTAGTTGTTTATCTTTAGTAGCCTCTCTTACCGGGAAATGTCTCCTAGTGTTACCGCTGAGCCATGGTAGCTTGCTACTGCTCTGGAACACTTAGGCTGGCCGGCATGTGTCCTTCTTCGTTCCTGTGTCTGTCCCTTCGGGGAAATGTCACGCTTTGAGTACCGGAGTCCTGTTAGCCCGCTACAGCCCGGTTTACCGGAGTCCTGCTAGCCCAGTGCTACAGCCCGGACCCATTTGCTGATGACCGACACGTTCGAAGCTGGGTCATGGATGCCTATCCCTGTAAGTCTATGCCACTTTGGGTTTACGACTAGTCATGTCAGCCCGGGCTCTTTATCATATGGATGCTAGCGACACTATCATATACGTGAGCCAAAAGGCGCAAACGGTCCCGGGCAAAGGTAAGGCGACACCCGTGGGGATACCGTGCGTGAGGCCGCAAAGTGATATGAGGTGTTACCGGCTAGATCGGTGTGACATCGAGTCGGGGTCCTAACAGTGTTGGTATCAGAGCTTGACTGCCTGTAGGATTACCAAGCCAAACTGGTCGAAGTTGAGTCTAGAAATTCCTTAGTTATATAAGGGAATTGATTGTGGGATGGAACGTAAGGCTCTTTTACTCCTTATACCTCATGGCCTTCTGATCTGAGTCATCATCTTCTCTTCTACGGGGATTAAGAACTAGGCTATCTCTTCTTTCTATCAGGATCACGTGTTACTAGTCCGTAGACTTAAAGATTGTTGGACTTAAGTCTCAGTTCAGTTCCTACTACTCCCGTATGTTAATTGCTGATCTCGAAACCTTGATATTGTGCTTCTGAGTGGTTATGCCACCATTTTTGTGAATGTCTCAAATCTTTTCTGAGCATTTACAGCCGTTATGCTGTCCGAGTCATCCCAGGTTTCTAAGTAGTCTGATGCAATTGCAAATCCTTTCTTCCCGTTTCAATGTTCCCATGGGCCAGATTAACCACACTAATCAGTGAGTTGAGGTACTTCGTTACCTTGACATATATGTTGGAGATATTATTGTGACCCTAGGTGTCTTAGGGGATCATCTAGTAATTAGCCAGGATTTGTGTTCCCAGTGTGATGATTCTGGCCATCATTCTCGAAAGCATCCCGTGATGCTACTTAGTAGTAGGTATTCTGCTCCTGGGTTCTTGAACACGAGATTCACTCTACCTACCTCATGTTGTTAGTAATTGCTAGCTCCTTTAGGATATTAGTAACCTTGTGATAGTCCTCGAGGGCCGTGGTATTTCCTTCTTCCAATTACCATGAACCACTCTTGGCAGGAGTTCTTCTGGATTAAAAGATCACAATTAGAGTACTCTTGAGGAGATCTCCACTCATAAATCGTGACTCTGCCAGTTCTACCTTTCTGCATGGATTATCCGGAAGAAATATGTTGAACTTGGTTCGACATACTAATCTATGCATCCACAACTCAGAAAGTTATATGTTCCTTTGAGTTGTTCTCTTTAGTTGCATTCTGACCCTCGTCTATCAATTGATAGTCAAGAGTACGCGTGCGTTCGTTCATCGATGCCTATGACTCTTGTGGTCTGTCAAGCCATTCCATTCCGGGATGACTAGGAGAAACAAACTCCAGTACCTCTTCCATATCTAGGATTGGGTCAAAGTAGTTGTATTCCGCAGATCAAATGCCAATCCAGCTTTTGGTTCTGCTCTACCTTGGAGTATTACATATTTTATATCGAGATTGTTATAGGAATTGCACATCATCCCATGAACTCTTGGTACAGTGATACTTCTTGCCATCACTGTTCATTCCTCGGCCTCGTGTTGATGCAACCGGAATACCGACAAATGAATTGTGATGTGTGAAATCAATACTGCTAGCAACTCTGTTGCTTGGTAGTTAAAGGATAATAATTTCATTCTTAGTATGTTGGTTTTCGAATCATCCTTCTAAGACTGATCGTGCTACCTAGTCCTTATTTCGGTGCACCCTTCGATTGATGAGTTAGGATCTTGTCAAGTCCTCACTCATCTGATCATATCGTCTTGCCCTCAAAAGCAAGATTGTTCTCGAGCTTAGTAACATACCGGTGGTTCGTGACTTTCCAAATATCTTCTTGGAGGTGTTACCAGGTTGTCACCTGACCGCTATGTTGAGCTCGTGATCAAGTTGGTTTATTGTAAACCACCCTTTCTCCAAGAATCTGTGATGGATATCCCTGAGCTAGTTGGTTAAGCTAGACAACAACTTGGAGAGTTGGAAGGTAAAAGCTTGCCTGACTTAGTTCGTTCCAAAGGGATATTCTTGTGTAGTGTGTGTTGAAGAAAGATGATATCTTCATCGGTTGGTCCCTGTGATCAGTTGCTGGACCTATTGCCTTATCAATCCTTTGATTTGAGTGTGGGCTATCGTCAAATCAAATCAATACCAATGATGCTCGTAATGTTGTCTTGTTCGTGGTTGATCCCTCGAGCATACACCATTACATCTTTGGCCTGACCAATGCTATCACTTGTTCACTTAACTATGGAATTCCTTTTAAAAGGAAACCCAGATGAATTGTTGTTGAGCCCATTGGCAACATCCTTATCTCCTCCATGATGTTGTTGAACATTAAGCTAGTGTTGGAAACTTTTGAAAGCATTTTCTTCATGCTAGCTCATGAAGTATTTGTTTGATGAAAGGAGTGACTTTCTCTTATACACGTGCATTTGGTGAAAGTTGCCGCCGTGAATTTGAGAAAGTTAGTTCTGCTTCCTCTGGAATCATCCCAAGTTAGTCATACACATGTGCGAAGTATTCTGTGGTCTGGAGACTTGCAACCTTCATTCTATATGTATCCCTAGCACACCAAGCCACTGATTGATTTGTTCAAGGTAAAGGAGTTGCTGTGCAAATACTAGTTCCTGCACAAGATTCCTATATCCTCAATGATGGTTCCCAACCAGAACTCGGTAGTGTTTTATCGTAAGACTACCATGTGGGCATGCTTGTCTGGGACAACGTGTTTCACATGTTTGTAGCAGAACCAGCTCATGTTTTGGAGCTTGCTATCGTAGTTCATTTCCTGAGAATTGCGCAACGTCATCTCGTCGATTTGTGTTGCAAACTTTCATTTTTCTTCCTAGACTCGATGAGTCTGGAATATCCTGACACCAACCAGATCTGAGTCTCAGGCAGATATGATGGTTGGAATATCTCCCAAGAACTATAATATTGGTTCCTCGATAACCGGTAAAGTGGATGTCGTGGCCAACACACCCAGCCGGAAGACCTGTTATTATAATATCTTGATTGAGGAAGTTGGCCACCTCCCCATAAGGATTTCGTAGGGTTTTACTCCCTAGTTGCCCCTATGGATTTTTGTGTTCCCGAAGTCCGACCTTTTACTTGATGTTCTAGATATAAACCATATCTATGGGTGGATTACGCTAGCACATCAAAGAGAACATTAGAAGAGGAGTGCTAAATGTCTCTCTGTCGATCATCCAGATTTTGTTTCCTTGGCCTCGCTAGGGTGAAATCTGAGTTGATGTTATCTTCCCATGCATCTGCATCGTCCATCGTCATTCATCATGGTAGTAAGTTGTGTTGCCAGGATTTTTGGCACGGATGTTGGTAAAACCTTGATGATTGTGGAAATGCTCAAGTTCTTGAGAGCACGCACAAGCGCTACGTGTTATCATCGGCACTAGCTGGGTTTGCTCTCAGTTTCCTCGGCAATGCTATGATCTTTTCAAACATAGGATTCACTCCCGGTTGTTGGGTTCTTCCCCAGTTACCAGAATCATTCCAGCATTTGCATTTTGTTCCCAGCTTGCACCACCAATGTGCCATTCTACCATGGGTCTCTTCCATCTCCGGTGATAAGGAAATTCATCCATTACGTTGTCTTCAACAAGGTAATCCACATCATCCAATTCTGAGTATGCCATTCTACCGACCCCCTCCAAACGATCGTTGTGAATTGCCTTATGCTGGTATGAAGAGTTTCAATGATCTTTGAATCAAAGGTAATTCTTTTTGCCACTTAAGGGGATAATCTATGAATCACCCTCCTTCAGGATGTTTCGTCGTGGTATCATGGCAACTCAACTTCTCGCTACGTGGACAATCGTTTACCACCTTCTTAGGTGTGGAATCGTTGTCTACCTAGTGAACCTTTGTCATCCGTTTCTTTCCACCCCTCTTGAAGTGTATCTCGTGTCTCAACCCGAGAGATGGTCCTATGCCTCATTCCGTGAGTTGTTCGATCTTCAAGTAGATCGACCCTTCTAGAGTCTCCTTCCCTCCATGTCATGTTGGCAGGATTTCTCAGAGCAAGACATCAAGACAATGATGGTGAATGAATCAACGTTCAACTGAAGTGCACCCTGGATCGTGAAGATTATACTAGTTGCGTTTCCCTATCACCTTACCTTACGCTTGAATCTCGAGACGAGATTCTTGTTTAGTGGGGGTGAGTTGTCACATCCCTAGCTTCTGGTAATGCACTAGGCTAGACCTCTTGCTGCATCATGTTTAAATTCAAATGAAACTTGAATTGAGGAATTTTCAAAGCCTCAGAAACCTCAAAAAAAAATAACCAACAATTAAATCTTCTCAAATGTGTCCAAGAAAATGTTCCTGATATCCTCTGGAAATATTGGCAAGAGGTAAAATCCAAACCAATAATTTTGGTGTCTCAGAAACATTTAATTTGGGGCATTTGAATTAAAGCAATAATTATTTGAATTGGATTTATATCTACTATTAAATAAATATAGGTCCAATAATTCTGAAATATTTTGTGGAGCATTGTTTTAATTCTTTTAGCTCCTAAAAATATTGTCAGAAGCAAAATAAATTGAATTGGTTTCAAAACCAAATTCAAAACAAACCTGCAAAATGAAAACAGAATTAAAAAAAATAGAAAGAGAGAGAGAGAGACTACCTGGGCCACTTACCTGTAGCCGGCCCTGCTAGCCAGCTCCTCCCGCTGGCCCAGCCCACCGCCGCCTCCCTCCCCTGTCGCCTTCCTCCTCTGCCAGGAGGACGGGCACGCGCCCGGCGCGCTCGGCCACGCGCCCCGGCCACCTCCTCCCTGCTTCGGCCACCTCCTGCCTCCCTGCTTGCCTCCACTACTCCCTGGAGACGCCACGCGGCCCCACGAACTCTCTTACTCTCCCGTATCTCTCCCTCCGTCCCTATCCCCTCTGCTCTCTCTCTCTCACGATTGACCACGAGCACCCGAGAGCACCGACGAGCTCCATCGCGGCCAGTGTCCACCCCTCGCCTCGGCGATGCTTCCAGAGGAACCGCCGCGCCTTCCTCTTCGTCCCCACCAACTCACGTGACGCCGGGAGCCCTACATCGCCGCCCACGACGCCGTTCCCCTCCTCGGCCACCGGAACTCGCCGCCGTTCGATTCGCCGGCTCCGGACCATCCCCGGCCTCGTCTCCGCCTCGAATGGATCCGCTGTGAGCCTCCGCTGCCTCTCCTGTGCTCGCCCCCTCCGTTCTCGCCCCCTAGCCCCAACTCCCACCGCGGCCGAGAGCTTCTCGCCGCCGGCCATGGCGTGGCCGTGGCCACAGCCACCGCAGCTCGTTCCCGAGCCCACCATCGTGATCAGCACGATCGCATGAAACCGTAGACACCCACAACGCCTCCTCCCGTGCTCTGTAACGCCACCCCGAGATTACCCGAGCTCCGGCAGCCGCAAAAGAGCTCGCCGCCGGCAGCTCCGGCCACCCCAGCTCCTCCCACTTGCACTACCAGACGCGCGCGAGTCTGGGCTTCGCGTGGGTGGTCTCCGCCGCCCAAATGGTCGCCGGAGCGGCGATCCCGAGCCCCTCCGCCGCGTTTGCTGTCGCCGGCGGCTAAACGCCGGCGCATTAGCCCCGGTTGACCAGGGGGTTTGACCTCCCCTGGGTCAATGACATGTGGGCCCGGCCCTGACTAATTCTAGTTTAGGATTAGTTTAAATTTAATCAACTCTGTTAATTAATCCTGACACTGACCAGTGGGCCCGACCCCCCCTAACCTTTTAATTAAATTATATTAACCCCGGTTAACTCCCCCTGTCACTGACGTGTGGACCCCACACGTCAGGTTTGACCTGGACCGCCCGTTGACCTGCTGAGGTCAGCATGAGGTCATGCTGACGCCATAATTCATTTTCTGGAATTATTTTATTTCTAAATATTCAGGAAATTCCAGAAAATGCCTAAAACTTCAATAAATCATAGAAAATTAACCGTAACTCCAATTTAAATAAATTATATATGAAAAATTATCAGAAAAATTCAAGGAATCCATCTGTACCATTTTCATGCATGTTAGAACAACTTATCACTACTTTTTAGGGCAAATGAAGTAAATGGCATTTGAATAATCACATATGGAGTTTGAATTTGAATCTTGTATTCAAACCAACTTCATTTAATCTGTTGCTAGTTGCATTAGCTCAAACACATTCATTTTGCCATGTCATGATCATGCATCATATTGTGCATTGCATTGATTGTGTTCCCTTTGGTGTTGCCGGTATTTGTCCCCTCTCGATAGACGTGATACCGTTGATGTGATCGTTGACACTGATGAAGACTCAATGTTATCTTCAGAAGTGCCAGGCAAGCAAAACCCCCTTGTTCATTCCGATAAAATCCCACTCTCTCGCTCCTGCTCTCTTTTACTGCATTAGGACAACAACGACATATTTGATACTTGTTGCGGTAGCTGAACCCCTTTATCCTTTGCATGACCTGTCATTGCCACAGTAAATAGATGAAACCCACTAGCATGAGTAGGAGTTGTTTGAGCCCTGATGTGCCTACTCATTCATGCTTGTTTGTCATGCCTGCTACTGCTTAGAGTTGAGTCAGGTCTGATTCATCGGGGATGAATCAGAGGCGTGTGAACATGTCCTACTGTGTGTGAGCTAAGTGTGTGAACACGATTTGGTAAAGGTAGTGGTGAGAGGCCATGTAGGAGTACATGGTGGGTTGTCTCATTGCAGCCGTCCTCAGGAACTGAGTTCTGTGTTTGTGATCCATGACCAGCTACTACCACACATTGGAATGCTTAAGTGCCCCTCTCGACTTATTAATCAACATGATCTCTGTCCAGGAGTTGCAACTAGTTTCTGGTGTTTGTAGGTAGTGTTAGTAGTCTACCAAGTGGCACCTGGTACAGGTGGGCTTGGGACAGACTAGGCACAGTGGCACGGTGTACCAAGTGGCACCCGGTTGGTGGGCTTGGGAACCCTGCACACATCGTTTGGGGCCGTGAGCGACACCCCGGCCGGATCTCCTTGCGGATGGAACCCGAATAGGCGATAAACCTGGACTAGAGACTTGTTCGGTTAGTCAGGTCGTGGCCGACTCCCTCGCCCGGCTTCCGCTTGAAGGTTGCCGAGGTACATGACGTGTACAGGGCGGTAAGTGGCGGGAGCGTGTGTGAAGAAGTACACCCCTGCAGGGTTAACATCATCTATTCGAATAGCCGGATTCCTCGGATATGGAAACTTGGACCCCATTGCATAGTTCATAGACAAGTGAAAGTGGATACTCTAAAATACGCAAGATAAGCGTGAGTGCTATGGATGGCGTTCTCGTAGGGAGACAGGAGCGGATCCATAGTGGTGTATTGATATGGTGAATATGTGGACTCGTGTGCGCCACCTCAAAAGAGTCGCTTGCAGTCGTAGTTCAGGATAGCCACCGAGTCAAAGCTGGCTTGCTGCAGTCAAACCCTACCATCCCCTTTGTTGATAATGATGCATATGTAGATAGTTCTGATGTAAGTCTTGCTGGGTACATTTGTACTCACGTTTGCCTATTTTATGTTTTTGCAGAGAGACTTCAGTCTCACTAGTAGTTCCACGTGGACTTCGACGTTTAGCTTGATACCTCAGCTACGATCTTGTGCCCTCGGCAGGATCTGATAGATAGTCAGGCTTCTCAGCCTTTTTCATTTATAGATGTCTGTACTCAGACATGATAGCTTCCGCTTGTGCTATGACTTGTATGCTCTGATTGTTAGGTCGTGAGACCCATGTTTGTAATGTCTCGCTCCTCGGAGCCTAATGAATAAGTACTTGTGTCGTAGAGTCATGTTGTGATGCTTCGTTGTATTTGCACATATCGAGCATATTGTGTGTATGATTGAAATGCTTGGTATGTGTGGGATCTGACTATCTAGTTGTTTATCTTTAGTAGCCTCTCTTACCGGGAAATGTCTCCTAGTGTTACCGCTGAGCCATGGTAGCTTGCTACTGCTCTGGAACACTTAGGCTGGCCGGCATGTGTCCTTCTTCGTTCCTGTGTCTGTCCCTTCGGGGAAATGTCACGCTTTGAGTACCGGAGTCCTGTTAGCCCGCTACAGCCCGGTTTACCGGAGTCCTGCTAGCCCAGTGCTACAGCCCGGACCCATTTGCTGATGACCGACACGTTCGAAGCTGGGTCATGGATGCCTGTCCCTGTAAGTCTGTGCCACTTTGGGTTTACGACTAGTCATGTCAGCCCGGGCTCTTTATCATATGGATGCTAGCGACACTATCATATACGTGAGCCAAAAGGCGCAAACGGTCCCGGGCAAAGGTAAGGCGACACCCGTGGGGATACCGTGCGTGAGGCCGCAAAGTGATATGAGGTGTTACCGGCTAGATCGGTGTGACATCGAGTCGGGGTCCTGACAATTTTGTAGTGATTTTCAATTTCACGGTCATTTAGCTCTCCAAACAAATAGGTAAATGACTGAAAAATATCAAATGATGTCAGAACGTGTTGAAAATTGATGACCTCGCTTTGAAGGGTGCATACAGAACACAAAAAAGTATGGATTTCAAATAAGTTTAAAAAAATGAAGTTCCCGTGTAACCGATGAGTTCTTGTCCGAAACCCTGATACTCCGAAAGAGATTTTCCAGTTTGTACACGAAGTGCGTCCAGTTTTTTCCGTAACCCTCTCTATTATTTTGCACATGCTATGTGGGAGAATGATGATACCATGCCAAGTTTCAACATTTTCAGAGTTCATTTTGTAGTGATTTTCAATTTCACGGTCATTTAGCTCTCTAAACAAATAGGTAAATGACTGAAAAATAGCAAATGATGTTAGAAAGTGTTAAAAATTGATGACATCTCTTTGAATGGTGCATAGGAACGCAAAAAAATGTCTGGAGTTCAAATAAGTTTAAAAAATAGAAGTGCCCGTGTAACAGATGAGTTCTCGTCCGAAACCCAGATACTCCCAAAGAGATTCTCCAGTTTGTACAAGAAGTGTGTCTAGTTTTTGCCGTAACCATCTACTCTTTTGCACATGCCATGTGGGTGAAATGATGATACCATGCCAAGTTTCAACCTTTTCAGAGTTCATTTTGTAGTGATTTTCAATTTCACGGTCACTTAGCTCTCTTCAGAAATCGGTAAATGACTGAAAATAGCAAATGATGTTAGAAAGTGTTGAAAATTTATGACGTCACTTTGAATGGTGCATAGGAATGCAAAAAAGTCTGGAGTTCAAATAAGTTAAAAAAATGAAGTGCCC
>NC_057800.1:296975137-296976486 GCF_018294505.1 Triticum aestivum
ATTTTCAATTTCACGGTCATTTAGCTCTCTTAATAAATCGGTAAATGACTGAAAATAGCAAATGATGTTAGAAAGTGTTGAAAATTTATGACGTCGCTTTGAATGGTGCATAGGAACGGAAAAAAGTCTGGAGTTCAAATAAGTTAAAAAAATGAAGTGCTCGTGTAACAAATGAGTTGTCGTCCGAAACCCTGATACTCCAAAAGAGATTGCCCAGTTTGTACATGAAGTGCGTCCAGTTTCTGCCATAACCCTCTCTACTCTTTTTCGCATGCCATGTGGGTGAAATGATGATACCATGCCAAGTTTCAACCTTTTCAGAGTTCATTTTGTAGTGATTTTCAATTTCACGGTCATTTAGCTCTCCAAACAAATAGGTAAATGACTGAAAAATATCAAATGATGTCAGAACATGTTGAAAATTGATGACCCCGCTTTGAAGGGTGCATACAGAACACAAAAAAGTCTGGATTTCAAATAAGTTTAAAAAAATGAAGTTCCCGTGTAACGGATGAGTTCTTGTCCGAAACCCTGATACTCCGAAAGAGATTTTCCAGTTTGTACACGAAGTGCGTCCAGTTTTTTCCGTAACCCTCTCTATTATTTTGCACATGCTATGTGGGAGAATGATGATACCATGCCATTTTCAGAGTTCATTTTGTAGTGATTTTCAATTTCACGGTCATTTAGCTCTCTAAACAAATAGGTAAATGACTGAAAAATAGCAAATGATGTCAGAAAGTGTTGAAAATTGATGACATCTCTTTGAATGGTGCATAGGAACGCAAAAAAAAATGTCTGGAGTTCAAATAAGTTTAAAAAATAGAAGTGCCCGTGTAACAGATGAGTTCTCGTCCGAAACCCTGATACTCCGAAAGAGATTGTCTAGTTTGTACAAGAAGTGTGTCTAGTGTTTGCCGTAACCATCTACTCTTTTGCACATGCCATGTGGGTGAAATGATGATACCATGCCAAGTTTCAACCTTTTCAGAGTTCATTTTGTAGTGATTTTCAATTTCACGGTCATTTAGCTCTCTTCAGAAATCGGTAAATGACTGAAAATAACAAATGATGTTAGAAAGTGTTGAAAATTTATGACGTCGCTTTGAATGGTGCATAGGAATGCAAAAAAGTCTGGAGTTCAAATAAGTTAAAAAAATGAAGTGCCCGTGTAACAAATGAGTTGTCGTCCGAAACCCTGATACTCCGAAAGAGATTGCCCAGTTTGTACATGAAGTGCGTCCAGTTTCTGCCATAACCCTCTCTACTCTTTTTCGCATGCCATGTGGGGGAAATAATGATACCATGCCAAGTTTCAACCTTTTCAGAGTTCATTTTGTAGTGATTTT
>NC_057800.1:296976496-296976815 GCF_018294505.1 Triticum aestivum
GTGTAACAAATGAGTTGTCGTCCGAAACCCTGATACTCCGAAAGAGATTGCCCAGTTTGTACATGAAGTGCGTCCAGTTTCTGCCATAACCCTCTCTACTCTTTTTCGCATGCCATGTGGGTGAAATAATGATACCATGCCAAGTTTCAACCTTTTCAGAGTTCATTTTGTAGTGATTTTCAATTTCACGGTCATTTAGCTCTCTTAAGAAATCGGTAAATGACTGAAAATAGCAAATGATGTTAGAAAGTGTTGAAAATTTATGACGTCGCTTTGAATGGTGCATAGGAATGCAAAAAAGTCTGGAGTTCAAATAAGT
>NC_057800.1:296976825-296977952 GCF_018294505.1 Triticum aestivum
CGTGTAACAAATGAGTTGTCGTCCGAAACCCTGATACTCCGAAAGAGATTGCCCAGTTTGTACATGAAGTGCGTCCAGTTTCTGCCATAACCCTCTCTACTCTTTTTCGCATGCCATGTGGGTGAAATGATGATACCATGCCAAGTTTCAACCTTTTCAGAGTTCATTTTGTAGTGATTTTCAATTTCACGGTCATTTAGCTCTCCAAAGAAATAGGTAAATGACTGAAAAATATCAAATGATGTCAGAACATGTTGAAAATTGATGACCTCGCTTTGAAGGGTGCATACAGAACACAAAAAGTCTGGATTTCAAATAAGTTTAAAAAAATGAAGTTCCCGTGTAATGGATGAGTTCTTGTCCGAAACCCTGATACTCCGAAAGAGATTTTCCAGTTTGTACACGAAGTGCGTCCAGTTTTTTCCGTAACCCTCTCTATTATTTTGCACATGCTATGTGGGAGAATGATGATACCATGCCATTTTCAGAGTTCATTTTGTAGTGATTTTCAATTTCACGGTCATTTAGCTCTCTAAACAAATAGGTAAATGACTGAAAAATAGCAAATGATGTTAGAAAGTGTTGAAAATTGATGACATCTCTTTGAATGGTGCATAGGAACGCAAAAAAAATGTCTGGAGTTCAAATAAGTTTAAAAAATAGAAGTGCCCGTGTAACAGATGAGTTCTCGTCCCAAACCCTGATACTCCGAAAGAGATTGTCCAGTTTGTACAAGAAGTGTGTCTAGTTTTTGCCGTAACCATCTACTCTTTTGCACATGCCATGTGGGTGAAATGATGATACCATGCCAAGTTTCAACCATTTCAGAGTTCATTTTGTAGTGATTTTCAATTTCACGGTCATTTAGCTCTCTTCAGAAATCGGTAAATGACTGAAAATAACAAATGATGTTAGAAAGTGTTGAAAATTTATGACGTCGCTTTGAATGGTGCATAGGAATGCAAAAAAGTCTGGAGTTCAAATAAGTTAAAAAAATGAAGTGCCCGTGTAACAAATGAGTTGTCGTCCGAAACCCTGATACTCCGAAAGAGATTGCCCAGTTTGTACACGAAGTGCGTCCAGTTTCTGCCATAACCCTCTCTACTCTTTTTCGCATGCCATGTGGG
>NC_057800.1:296977962-296979110 GCF_018294505.1 Triticum aestivum
ATGCCAAGTTTCAACCTTTTCAGAGTTCATTTTGTAGTGATTTTCAATTTCACGATCATTTAGCTCTCTTAAGAAATCGGTAAATGACTGAAAATAGCAAATGATGTTAGAAAGTGTTGAAAATTTATGACGTCGCTTTGAATGGTGCATAGGAACCGAAAAAAGTCTGGAGTTCAAATAAGTTAATAAAATGAAGTGCTCGTGTAACAAATGAGTTGTCGTCCGAAACCCTGATACTCCGAAAGAGATTGCCCAGTTTGTACATGAAGTGCGTCCAGTTTCTGCCATAACCCTCTCTACTCTTTTTCGCATGCCATGTGGGTGAAATTATGATACCATGCCAAGTTTCAACCTTTTCAGAGTTCATTTTGTAGTGATTTTCAATTTCACGGTCATTTAGCTCTCCAAACAAATAGGTAAATGACTGAAAAATATCAAATGATGTCAGAACATGTTGAAAATTGATGACCCCGCTTTGAAGGGTGCATACAGAACACAAAAAAGTCTGGATTTCAAATAAGTTTAAAAAATGAAGTTCCCGTGTAACCGATGAGTTCTTGTCCGAAACCCTGATACTCCGAAAGAGATTTTCCAGTTTGTACACGAAGTGCGTCCAGTTTTTTCCGTAACCCTCTCTATTATTTTGCACATGCTATGTGGGAGAATGATGATACCATGCCAAGTTTCAACATTTTCAGAGTTCATTTTGTAGTGATTTTCAATTTCATGGTCATTTAGCTCTCTAAACAAATAGGTAAATGACTGAAAAATAGCAAATGATGTTAGAAAGTGTTGAAAATTGATGACATCTCTTTGAATGGTGCATAGGAACGCAAAAAAAATGTCTAGAGTTCAAATAAGTTTAAAAAATAGAAGTGCCCGTGTAACAGATGAGTTCTCGTCCGAAACCCTGATACTCCGAAAGAGATTGTCCAGTTTGTACAAGAAGTGTGTCTAGTTTTTGCCGTAACGATCTACTCTTTTGCACATGCCATGTGGGTGAAATGATGATACCATGCCAAGTTTCAACCTTTTCAGAGTTCATTTTGTAGTGATTTTCAATTTCACGGTCATTTAGCTCTCTTCAGAAATCGGTAAATGACTGAAAATAACAAATGATGTTAGAAAGTGTTGAAAATTTATGACGT
>NC_057800.1:296982928-296983247 GCF_018294505.1 Triticum aestivum
GTGTAACAAATGAGTTGTCGTCCGAAACCCTGATACTCCGAAAGAGATTGCCCAGTTTGTACATGAAGTGCGTCCAGTTTCTGCCATAACCCTCTCTACTCTTTTTCGCATGCCATGTGGGTGAAATAATGATACCATGCCAAGTTTCAACCTTTTCAGAGTTCATTTTGTAGTGATTTTCAATTTCACGGTCATTTAGCTCTCTTAAGAAATCGGTAAATGACTGAAAATAGCAAATGATGTTAGAAAGTGTTGAAAATTTATGACGTCGCTTTGAATGGTGCATAGGAATGCAAAAAAGTCTGGAGTTCAAATAAGT
>NC_057800.1:296983605-296988007 GCF_018294505.1 Triticum aestivum
TCATTTTGTAGTGATTTTCAATTTCACGGTCATTTAGCTCTCTTTAGAAATCGGTAAATGACTGAAAATAGCAAATGATGTTAGAAAGTGTTGAAAATTTATGACGTCGCTTTGAATGGTGCATAGGAACAGAAAAAAGTCTGGAGTTCAAATAAGTTAAAAAAATGAAGTGCTCCTGTAACAAATGAGTTGTCGTCCGAAACCCTGATACTCCGAAAGAGATTGCCCAGTTTGTACATGAAGTGCGTCCAGTTTCTGCCATAACCCTCTCTACTCTTTTTCGCATGCCATGTGGGTGAAATTATGACACCATGCCAAGTTTCAACCTTTTCAGAGTTCATTTTGTTGTGATTTTCAATTTCACGGTCATTTAGCTCTCCAAACAAATAGGTAAATGACTGAAAAATATCAAATGATGTCAGAACATGTTGAAAATTGATGACCCCGCTTTGAAGGGTGCATACAGAACACAAAAAAGTCTGGATTTCAAATAAGTTTAAAAAAATGAAGTTCCCGTGTAACCGATGAGTTCTTGTCCGAAACCCTGATACTCCGAAAGAGATTTTCCAGTTTGTACATGAAGTGCGTCCAGTTTTTTCCGTGACCCTCTCTATTATTTTGCACATGCTATGTGGGAGAATGATGATACCATGCCAAGTTTCAACATTTTCAGAGTTCATTTTGTAGTGATTTTCAATTTCATGGTCATTTAGCTCTCTAAACAAATAGGTAAATGACTGAAAAATAGCAAATGATGTTAGAAAGTGTTGAAAATTGATGACATCTCTTTGAATGGTGCATAGGAACGCAAAAAAAATGTCTGGAGTTCAAATAAGTTTAAAAAATAGAAGTGCCCGTGTAACAGATGAGTTCTCGTCCGAAACCCTGATACTCCGAAAGAGATTGTCCAGTTTGTACAAGAAGTGTGTCTAGTTTTTGCCGTAACCATCTACTCTTTTGCACATGCCATGTGGGTGAAATGATGATACCATGCCAAGTTTCAACCTTTTCAGAGTTCATTTTGTAGTGATTTTCAATTTCACGGTCATTTAGCTCTCTTCAGAAATCGGTAAATGACTGAACATAACAAATGATGTTAGAAAGTGTTGAAAATTTATGACGTCGCTTTGAATGGTGCATAGAAATGCAAAAAAGTCTGGAGTTCAAATAAGTTAAAAAAATGAAGTGCCCGTGTAACAAATGAGTTGTCGTCCGAAACCCTGATACTCCGAAAGAGATTGCCCAGTTTGTACATGAAGTGCGTCCAGTTTCTGCCATAACCCTCTCTACTCTTTTTCGCATGCCATGTGGGTGAAATAATGATACCATGCCAAGTTTCAAACTTTTCAGAGTTCATTTTGTAGTGATTTTCAATTTCACGGTCATTTAGCTCTCTTAAGAAATCGGTAAATGACTGAAAATAGCAAATGATGTTAGAAAGTGTTGAAAATTTATGACGTCGCTTTGAATGGTTCATAGGAACGGAAAAAAGTCTCGAGTTCAAATAAGTTAAAAAAATGAAGTGCTCGTGTAACAAATGAGTTTTCGTCCGAAACCCTGATACTCCGAAAGAGATTGCCCAGTTTGTACATGAAGTGCGTCCAGTTTCTGCCATAACCCTCTCTACTCTTTTTCGCATGCCATGTGGGTGAAATGATGATACCATGCCAAGTTTCAACCTTTTCAGAGTTCATTTTGTAGTGATTTTCAATTTCACGGTCATTTAGCTCTCCAAACAAATAGGTAAATGACTGAAAAATATCAAATGATGTCAGAACATGTTGAAAATTGATGACCTCGCTTTGAAGGGTGCATACAGAACACAAAAAAGTCTGGATTTCAAATAAGTTTAAAAAAATGAAGTTCCCGTGTAACCGATGAGTTCTTGTCCGAAACCCTGATACTCCGAAAGAGATTTTCCAGTTTGTACACGAAGTGCATCCAGTTTTTTCCATAACCCTCTCTATTATTTTGCACATGCTATGTTGGAGAATTATGATACCATGCCAAGTTTCAACATTTTCAGAGTTCATTTTGTAGTGATTTTCAATTTCACGGTCATTTAGCTCTCTAAACAAATAGGTAAATGACTAAAAAATAGCAAATGATGTTAGAAAGTGTTGAAAATTGATGACATCTCTTTGAATGGTGCATAGGAACGCAAAAAAATGTCTGGAGTTCAAATAAGTTTAAAAAATAGAAGTGCCCGTGTAACAGATGAGTTCTCGTCTGAAACCCTGATACTCCAAAAGAAATTGCCCAGTTTGTACATGAAGTGCGTCCAGTTTCTGCCATAACCCTCTCTACTCTTTTTCGCATGCCATGTGGGTGATATGATGATACCATGCCAAGTTTCAACCTTTTCAGAGTTCATTTTGTAGTGATTTTCAATTTCACGGTCATTTAGCTCTCTAAACAAATAGGTAAATGACTGAAAAATATGAAATGATGTCAGAGCGTGTTGAAAATTGATGACCTCGCTTTGAAGGGTGCATACAGAACACAAAAAAGTCTGGATTTCAAATCAGTTTAAAAAAATGAAGTTCCCGTGTAACCGATGAGTTCTCGTCCAAAACCCTGATACTCCGAAAGAGATTTTCCAGTTTGTACATGAAGTGCGTCCAGTTTTTTCCGTAACCCTCTCTACTATTTTGCACATGCTATGTGGGAGAATGATGATACCATGCCAAGTTTCAACATTTTCAGACTTCTTTTTGTAGTGATTTTCCATTTCACGGTCATTTAGCTCTCTAAACAAATAGGTAAATGACTGAAAAATAGCAAATGATGGTAGAAAGTGTTGAAAATTGATGACATCTCTTTGAATGGTGCATAGGAACGCCAAAAAAATGTCTGGAGTTCAAATAAGTTTAAAAAATAGAAGTGCCCGTGTAACAGATGAGTTCTCGTCAGGAACCCTGATACTCCGAAAAAAGATTGTCCAGTTTGTACAAGAAGTGTGTCCAGTTTTTGCCGTAACCATCTACTCTTTTGCACATGCCATGTGGGTGAAATGATGATACCATGCCGAGTTTCAACCTTTTCAGAGTTCATTTTGTAGTGATTTTCAATTTCACGGTCATTTAGCTCTCTTAAGAAATCGGTAATTGACTGAAAATAGCAAATGATGTTAGAAACTGTTGAAAATTAATGACGTCGCTTTGAATGGTGCATAGGAATGCAAAAAAGTCTGGAGTTCAAGTAAGTTAAAAAATGAAGTGCCCGTGTAACAAATGAGTTGTCGTCCGAAACCCTGATACTCCGAAAGAGATTGCCCAGTTTGTATATGAAGTGCGTCCAGTTTCTGCCATAACCCTCTCTACTCTTTTTCGCATGCCATGTGGGTGAAATGATGATACAATGCCAAGTTTCAACCTTTTCAGAGTTCATTTTGTAGTGATTTTCAATTTCACGGTCATTTAGCTCTCTTAAGAAATCGGTAAATGACTGAAAATAGCAAATGATGTTAGAAAGTGTTGAAAATTTATGACGTCGCTTTGAATGGTGCATAGGAACGGAAAAAAGTCTGGAGTTCTAATAAGTTAAAAAAATGAAGTGCCCGTGTAACAAATGAGTTGTCATCCGAAACCCTGATACTCCGAAAGAGATTGCCCAGTTTGTACATGAAGTGTGTCCAGTTTCTGCCATAACCCTCTCTACTCTTTTTCGCATGCCATGTGGGTGAAATGATGATACCATGCCAAGTTTCAACCTTTTCAGAGTTCATTTTGTAGTGATTTTCAATTTCACGGTCATTTAGCTCTCCAAACAAATAGGTAAATGACTGAAAAATATCAAATGATGTCAGAACGTGTTGAAAATTGATGACCTCGCTTTATAGGGTGCATACAGAACACAAAAAAGTCTGGATTTGAAATAAGTTTAAAAAAATGAAGTTCCCGTGTAACCGATGAGTTCTTGTCCGAAACCCTGATACTCCGAAAGAGATTTTCCAGTTTGTACACGAAGTGCGTCCAGTTTTTTTCGTAACCCTCTCTATTATTTTGCACATGCTATGTGGGAGAATGATGATACCATGCCAAGTTTCAACATTTTCAGAGTTCATTTTGTAGTGATTTTCAATTTCACGGTCATTTAGCTCTCTAAACAAATAGGTAAATGACTGAAAAATAGCAAATGATGTTAGAAAGTGTTGAAAATTGATGACATCTCTTTGAATGGTGCATAGGAACGCAAAAAAATGTCTGCAGTTCAAATAAGTTTAAAAAGTAGAAGTGCCCGTGTAACAGATGAGTTCTCGTCCGAAACACTGATACTCCAAAAGAGATTGCCCAGTTTGTACATGAAGTGCGTCCAGTTTCTGCCATAACCCTCTCTACTCTTTTTCGCATGCCATGTGGGTGAAATGATGATACCATGCCAAGTTTCAACCTTTTCAGAG
>NC_057800.1:296988113-296989516 GCF_018294505.1 Triticum aestivum
TCAGAGTTCATTTTGTAGTGATTTTCAATTTCACGGTCATTTAGCTCTCTTAAGAAATCGGTAAATGACTGAAAATAGCAAATGATGTTAGAAAGTGTTGAAAATTTATGACGTCGCTTTGAATGGTGCATAGGAACGGAAAAAAGTCTGGAGTTCAAATAAGTTAAAAAATGAAGTGCTCGTGTAACAAATGAGTTGTCGTCCGAAACCCTGATACTCCGAAAGAGATTGCCCAGTTTGTACATGAAGTGCGTCCAGTTTCTGCCATAACCCTCTCTACTCTTTTTCGCATGCCATGTGGGTGAAATGATGATACCATGCCAAGTTTCAACCTTTTCAGAGTTCATTTTGTAGTGATTTTCAATTTCACGGTCATTTAGCTCTCCAAACAAATAGGTAAATGACTGAAAAATATCAAATGATGTCAGAACGTGTTGAAAATTGATGACCTCGCTTTGAAGGGTGCATACAGAACACAAAAAAGTCTGGATTTGAAATAAGTTTAAAAAAATGAAGTTCCCGTGTAACCGATGAGTTCTTGTCCGAAACCCTGATACTCCGAAAGAGATTTTCCAGTTTGTACACGAAGTGCGTCTAGTTTTTTTCGTAACCCTCTCTATTATTTTGCACATGCTATGTGGGAGAATGATGATACCATGCCAAGTTTCAACATTTTCAGAGTTCATTTTGTAGTGATTTTCAATTTCACGGTCATTTAGCTCTCTAAACAAATAGGTAAATGACTAAAAAATAGCAAATGATGTTAGAAAGTGTTGAAAATTGATGACATCTCTTTGAATGGTGCATAGGAACGCAAAAAAATGTCTGGAGTTCAAATAAGTTTAAAAAATAGAAGTGCCCGTGTAACAGATGAGTTCTCGTCTGAAACCCTGATACTCCGAAAGAAATTGCCCAGTTTGTACATGAAGTGCGTCCCGTTTCTGCCATAACCCTGTCTACTCTTTTTCGCATGCCATGTGGGTGATATGATGATACCATGCCAAGTTTCAACCTTTTTCAGAGTTCATTTTGTAGTGATTTTCAATTTCACGGTCATTTAGCTCTCTTAAGAAATCGGTAAATGACTGAAAATAGCAAATGATGTTAGAAAGTGTTGAAAATTTATGACGTCGCTTTGAATGGTGCATAGGAACGGAAAAAAGTCTGGAGTTCTAATAAGTTAAAAAAATGAAGTGCCCGTGTAACAAATGAGTTGTCATCCGAAACCCTGATACTCCGAAAGAGATTGCCCAGTTTGTACATGAAGTGTGTCCAGTTTCTGCCATAACCCTCTCTACTCTTTTTCGCATGCCATGTGGGTGAAATGATGATACCATGCCAAGTTTCAACCTTTTCAGAGTTCATTTTGTAGTGATTTTCAATTTCACGGTCATTTAGCTCTC
>NC_057800.1:296989526-296990584 GCF_018294505.1 Triticum aestivum
CCTGATACTCCGAAAGAAATTGCCCAGTTTGTACATGAAGTGCGTCCCGTTTCTGCCATAACCCTGTCTACTCTTTTTCGCATGCCATGTGGGTGATATGATGATACCATGCCAAGTTTCAACCTTTTTCAGAGTTCATTTTGTAGTGATTTTCAATTTCACGGTCATTTAGCTCTCTAAACAAATAGGTAAATGACTGAAAAATATGAAATGATGTCAGAGCGTGTTGAAAATTGATGACCTCGCTTTGAAGGGTGCATACAGAACACAAAAAAGTCTGGATTTCAAATCAGTTTAAAAAAATGAAGTTCCCGTGTAACCGATGAGTTCTCGTCCGAAACCCTGATACTCCGAAAGAGATTTTCCAGTTTGTACATGAAGTGCGTCCAGTTTTTTCCGTAACCCTCTCTACTATTTTGCACATGCTATGTGGGAGAATGATGATACCATGCCAAGTTTCAACATTTTCAGAGCCCATTTTGTAGTGATTTTCCATTTCACGGTCATTTAGCTCTCTAAACAAATAGGTAAATGACTGAAAAATAGCAAATGATGTTAGAAAGTGTTGAAAATTGATGACATCTCTTTGAATGGTGCATAGGAACGCAAAAAAAATGTCTGGAGTTCAAATAAGTTTAAAAAATAGAAGTGCCCGTGTAACAGATGAGTTCTCGTCCGGAACCCTGATACTCCGAAAAAGATTGTCCAGTTTGTACAAGAAGTGTGTCCAGTTTTTGCCGTAACCATCTACTCTTTTGCACATGCCATGTGGGTGAAATGATGATACCATGCCAAGTTTCAACCTTTTCAGAGTTCATTTTGTAGTGATTTTCAATTTCACGGTCATTTAGCTCTCTTAAGAAATCGGTAATTGACTGAAAATAGCAAATGATGTTAGAAAGTGTTGAAAATTAATGACGTCGCTTTGAATGGTGCATAGGAATGCAAAAAAGTCTGGAGTTCAAGTAAGTTAAAAAATGAAGTGCCCGTGTAACAAATGAGTTGTCGTCCGAAACCCTGATACTCCGAAAGAGATTGCCCAGTTTGTATATGAAGTG
>NC_057800.1:296990801-296991907 GCF_018294505.1 Triticum aestivum
TTTTCAATTTCACGGTCATTTAGCTCTCTTAAGAAATCGGTAAATGACTGAAAATAGCAAATGATGTTAGAAAGTGTTGAAAATTTATGACGTCGCTTTGAATGGTGCATAGGAACGGAAAAAAGTCTGGAGTTCTAATAAGTTAAAAAAATGAAGTGCCCGTGTAACAAATGAGTTGTCATCCGAAACCCTGATACTCCGAAAGAGATTGCCCAGTTTGTACATGAAGTGTGTCCAGTTTCTGCCATAACCCTCTCTACTCTTTTTCGCATGCCATGTGGGTGAAATGATGATACCATGCCAAGTTTCAACCTTTTCAGAGTTCATTTTGTAGTGATTTTCAATTTCACGGTCATTTAGCTCTCTAAACAAATAGGTAAATGACTGAAAAATAGCAAATGATGCTAGGAAGTGTTGAAAATTGATGACATCTCTTTGAATGGTGCATAGGAACGCAAAAAAATGTCTGGAGTTCAAATAAGTTTAAAAAATAGAAGTGCCCGTGTAACAGATGAGTTCTCGTCCGAAACCCTGATACTCCGAAAGAGATTGTCCAGTTTGTACAAGAAGTGTGTCTAGTTTTTGCCGTAACCATCTACTCTTTTGCACATGCCATGTGGGCGAAATGATGATACCATGCCAAGTTTCAACCTTTTCAGAGTTCATTTTGTAGTGATTTTCAATTTCACGGTCATTAAGCTCTCTTCAGAAATTGGTAAATGACTGAAAATAGCAAATGATGTTAGAAAGTGTTGAAAATTTATGACGTCACTTTGAATGGTGCATAGGAATGCAAAAAAGTCTGGAGTTAAAATAAGTTAAAAAAATGAAGTGCCCGTGTAACAAATGAGTTGTCGTTCGAAACACTGATACTCCGAAAGAGATTGCCCAGTTTGTACATGAAGTGCGTCCAGTTTCTGCCATAACCCTCTCTACTCTTTTTCGCATGCCATGTGGGTGAAATGATGATACCATGCCAAGTTTCAACCTTTTCAGAGTTCATTTTGTAGTGATTTTCAATTTCACGGTCATTTAGCTCTCTTAAGAAATCGGTAAATGACTGAAAATAGCAAATGATGTTAGAAAGTGTTGAAAATTTATGACGT
>NC_057800.1:296991917-296994903 GCF_018294505.1 Triticum aestivum
GGAACGGAAAAAAGTCTGGAGTTCAAATAAGTTAAAAAATGAAGTGCTCGTGTAACAAATGAGTTGTCGTCCGAAACCCTGATACTCCGAAAGAGATTGCCCAGTTTGTACATGAAGTGCGTCCAGTTTCTGCCATAACCCTCTCTACTCTTTTTCGCATGCCATGTGGGTGAAATGATGATACCATGCCATGTTTCAACCTTTTCAGAGTTCATTTTGTAGTGATTTTCAATTTCACGGTCATTTAGCTCTCCAAACAAATAGGTAAATGACTGAAAAATATCAAATGATGTCAGAACGTGTTGAAAATTGATGACCTCACTTTATAGGGTGCATACAGAACACAAAAAAGTCTGGATTTGAAATAAGTTTAAAAAAATGAAGTTCCCGTGTAACCGATGAGTTCTTGTCCGAAACCCTGATACTCCGAAAGAGATTTTCCAGTTTGTACACGAAGTGCGTCCAGTTTTTTTCGTAACCCTCTCTATTATTTTGCACATGCTATGTGGGAGAATGATGATACCATGCCAAGTTTCAACATTTTCAGAGTTCATTTTGTAGTGATTTTCAATTTCACGGTCATTTAGCTCTCTAAACAAATAGGTAAATGACTGAAAAATAGCAAATGATGTTAGAAAGTGTTGAAAATTGATGACATCTCTTTGAATGGTGCATAGGAACGCAAAAAAATGTCTGGAGTTCAAATAAGTTTAAAAAATAGAAGTGCCCGTGTAACAGATGAGTTCTTGTCCGAAACCCTGATACTCCGAAAGAGATTGTCCAGTTTGTACAAGAAGTGTGTCTAGTTTTTGCCGTAACCATATACTCTTTTGCACATGCCATGTGGGCGAAATGATGATACCATGCCAAGTTTCAACCTTTTCAGAGTTCATTTTGTAGTGATATTCAATTTCATGGTCATTTAGCTCTCTTAAGAAATCGGTAAATGACTGAAAATAGCAAATGATGTTAGAAAGTGTTGAAAATTTATGACGTCGCTTTGAATGGTGCATAGGAATGGAAAAAGTCTGGAGTTCAAATAAGTTAAAAAATGAAGTGCTCGTGTAACAAATGAGTTGTCGTCCGAAACCCTGATACTCCGAAAGAGATTGCCCAGTTTGTACATGAAGTGTGTCCAGTTTCAGCCATAACCCTCTCTACTCTTTTTCGCATGCCATGTGGGTGAAATGATGATACCATGCCAAGTTTCAACCTTTTCAGAGTTCATTTTGTAGTGATTTTCAATTTCACGGTCATATAGCTCTCTAAACAAATAGGTAAATGACTGAAAAATATCAAATGATGTCAGAACGTGTTGAAAATTGATGACCTCGCTTTGAAGGGTGCATACAGAACACAAAAAAGTCTGGATTTCAAATAAGTTTAAAAAATGAAGTTCCCGTGTAACCGATGAGTTCTCGTCCGAAACCCTGATACTCCGAAAGAGATTTTCCAGTTTGTACACGAAGTGCATCCAGTTTTTTCCGTAACCCTCTCTATTATTTTGCACATGCTATGTGGGAGAATGATGATACCATGCCAAGTTTCAACATTTTCAGAGTTCATTTTGTAGTGATTTTCAATTTCACGGTCATTTAGCTCTCTAAACAAATAGGTAAATGACTAAAAAATAGCAAATGATGTTAGAAAGTGTTGAAAATTGATGACATCTCTTTGAAAGGTGCATAGGAAGGCAAAAAAATGTCTGGAGTTCAAATAAGTTTAAAAAATAGAAGTGCCCGTGTTACAGATGAGTTCTCGTCCGAAACCCTGATACTCCGAAAGAGATTGCCCACTTTGTACATGAAGTGCGTCCAGTTTCTGCCATAACCCTCTCTACTCTTTTTCGCATGCCATGTGGGTGATATGATGATACCATGCCAAGTGTCAACCTTTTCAGAGTTCATTTTGTAGTGATTTTCAATTTCACGGTCATTTAGCTCTCTAAACAAATAGGTAAATGACTGAAAAATATCAAATCATGTCAGAACATGTTGAAAATTGATGACCTCGCTTTGAAGGGTGCATACAGAACACAAAAAAGTCTGGATTTCAAATAAGTTTAAAAAAATGAAGTTCCCGTGTAACCTATGAGTTCTCGTCCGAACCCTGATACTTCGAAAGAGATTTTCTAGTTTGTACACGAAGTGTGTCCAGTTTTTTCCGTAACCCTCTCTACTATTTTGCACATGCTATGTGGGAGAATGATGATACCATGCCAAGTTTCAACATTTTCAGAGTTCATTTTGTAGTGATTTTCCATTTCACGGTCATTTAGCTCTCTAAACAAATAGGTAAATGACTGAAAAATAGCAAATGATGTTAGAATGTGTTGAAAATTGATGACATCTCTTTGAATGGTGCATAGGAACGCAAAAAAATGTCTGGAGTTCAAATAAGTTTAAAAAATAGAAATGCCCGTGTAACAGATGAGTTCTCGTCCGAAACCCTGATACTCCGAAAAAGATTGTCCAGTTTGTACAAGAAGTGTGTCCAGTTTTGGCCTTAACCATCTACTCTTTTGCACATGCCATGTGGGTGAAATGATGATACCATGCCAAGTTTCAACCTTTTCAGAGTTCATTTTGTAGTGATTTTCAATTTCACGGTCATTTAGCTCTCTTAAGAAATCGGTAATTGACCGAAAATAGCAAATGATGTTAGAAAGTGTTGAAAATTAATGACGTCGCTTTGAATGGTGCATAGGAATGCAAAAAAGTCTGGAGTTCAAATAAGTTAAAAAATGAGGTGCCCGTGTAACAAATGAGTTGTCGTCCGAAACCCTGATACTCCGAAAGAGATTGCCCAGTTTGTACATGAAGTGCGTCCAGTTTCGTCCATAACCCTCTCTACTCTTTTTCTCATGCCGTGTGGGTGAAATGATGATACAATGCCAAGTTTCAACCTTTTCAGAGTTCATTTTGTAGTGATTTTCAATTTCACGGTCATTTAGCTCTCTTAAGAAATCGGTAAATGACTGAAAATA
>NC_057800.1:296996228-296998069 GCF_018294505.1 Triticum aestivum
GGTAAATGACTGAAAATGGCAAATGATGTTAGAAAGTGTTGAAAATTTATGACGTCGCTTTGAATTGTGCATAGGAACGGAAAAAAGTCTGGAGTTCAAATAAGTTAAAAAAATGAAGTGCCCGTGTAACAGATGAGTTGTCGTCCGAAACCCTGATACTCCGAAAGAGATTGCCCAGTTTGTACATGAAGTGCGTCCAGTTTCTGCCATAACCCTCTCTACTCTTTTTCGCATGCCATGTGGGTTAAATGATGATACCATGCCAAGTTTCAACCTTTTCAAAGTTCATTTTGTAGTGATTTTCAATTTCACGGTCATTTAGCTCTCTAAACAAATAGGTAAATGACTGAAAAATATCAAATGATGTCAGAACGTGTTGAAAATTGATGACCTCGCTTTGAAGGGTGCATACAGAACACAAAAAGGTCTGGATTTCAAATAAGTTTAAAAAAATGAAGTTCCCGTGTAACCGATGAGTTCTCGTCCGAAACCCTGATACTCCGAAAGAGATTTTCCAGTTTGTACACGAAGTGCGTCCAGTTTTTTCCATAACCCTCTCTATTATTTTGCACATGCTATGTGGGAGAATGATGATACCATGCCAAGTTTCAACATTTTCAGAGTTCATTTTGTAGTGATTTTCAATTTCACGGTCATTTAGCTCTCTAAACAAATAGGTAAATGACTAAAAAATAGCAAATGATGTTAGTGTTGAAAATTGATGACATCTCTTTGAATGGTGCATAGGAACGCAAAAAAATGTATGGAGTTCAAATAAGTTTAAAAAATAGAAGTGCCCGTGTAACAGATGAGTTCTCGTCCGAAACCCTGATACTCCGAAAGAGATTGCCCAGTTTGTACATGAAGTGTGTCCAGTTTCCGCCATAACCCTCTCTACTCTTTTTCGCATGCCATGTGGGTGATATGATGATACCATGCCAAGTTTCAACCTTTTCAGAGTTCATTTTGTAGTGATTTTCAATTTCACGGTCATTTAGCTCTCTAAACAAATAGGTAAATGACTAAAAAATATCAAATGATGTCAGAACATGTTGAAAATTGATGACCTCGCTTTGAAGGGTCCATACAGAACACAAAAAAGTCTGGATTTCAAATAAGTTTAAAAAAATGAAGTTCCCGTGTAACCTATGAGTTCTCGTCCGAAACCCTGATACTCCGAAAGAGATTTTCCAGTTTGTACACGAAGTGCGTCCAGTTTTTTCCGTAACCCTCTCTACTATTTTGCACATGCTATGTGGGAGAATGATGATACCATGCCAAGTTTCAACATTTTCAGAGTTCATTTTGTAGTGATTTTCCATTTCACGGTCATTTAGCTCTCTAAACAAATAGGTAAATGACTGAAAAATAGCAAATGATGTTAGAAAGTGTTGAAAATTGATGACATCTCTTTGAATGGTGCATAGGAAGGCAAAAAAAATGTCTGGAGTTCAAATAAGTTTAAAAAATAGAAGTGCTCGTGTAACAGATGAGTTCTCGTCCGAAAACCTGATACTCCGAAAAAGATTCTCCAGTTTGTACAAGAAGTGTGTCCAGTTTTTGCCGTAACCATCTACTCTTTTGCACATGCCATGTGGGTGAAAGGATGATACCATGCCAAGTTTCAACCTTTTTAGAGTTCATTTTGTAGTGATTTTCAATTTCATGGTCATTTAGCTCTCTTAGGAAATCGGTAATTGACTGAAAATAGCAAATGATGTTAGAAAGTGTTGAAAATTTATGACGTCGCTTTGAATGGTGCATAGGAATGCAAAAAAGTCTGGAGTTCAAATAAGTTAAAACATGAAGTGCCCGTGTAACAAATGAGTTGTCGTCCGAAA
>NC_057800.1:297000774-297002268 GCF_018294505.1 Triticum aestivum
TGACGCCGCATCGTTACCGCAGAACGTCTACTACCGTGTCATCGCCGTCCGTGAGGGGGGCCACGCCCCGGAGACGCGTCCCGCCTCTTCGGACATGCCACCACACCACCCCGCATGTATAAGGGCCCGGTGCGATGCTCCGGTGGCATTGCTACCCCCAGTGCCCCCGTCCTGCCTAACCCTGTCGCGTTTGACCACGGGATCTACCCCTTTGACTTTGCACGGACGGGCTTTGACCAATGGACCTCCCCACCCGGTTGTGTTAGGTCAGCCCATAGGAACACTTTGGAGCAACATCCGGGGAAGTCCCACAGCAAGATCCCCTCCGTGTAGACCCCACGCGTCCGTTTCCCCCCTCCAGGTGCCGGCGGCAGCGCCGTTCGTGAGGGGGGCACACCCCGGACACGCGTGCCGGGCGTTTGCAACCGCAACAACACTTCCAGACTTGTGAGAGGCCGCCGGCGCAAGATTTGGCGGCATGCTAGCCCCCGGAGGCCGCCGGCCACAGCCGTAGACGCGCGAAGGGCAATCCGCGTAGAGGGAATTTTTCGAATACTTCTCCATCACCAAAAATTATGAAAAAATACCATCGTTCCTATAACACATGTGCCCACGTCGTGCAAAAAAATCATGATTTTATCACGCTCCGAGTATTTAGTAATATTGACGCCGCATCGTTACCGCAGAACGTCTACTACCGTGTCATCGCCGTCCGTGAGGGGGGCCACGCCCCGGAGACGTGTCCCGCCTCTTCGGACATGCCACCACACCACCCCACATGTATGAGGGCCCGGTGCAACGCTCCGGTGGCATTGCTACCCCCCCAGTGCCCTCGTCCCGCCTAACCCTGTAGCGTTTGACCACGGGATCTACCCCTTTGACTTTGCACGGACGGGCTTTGACCAGTGGACCTCCCCACCCGGTTGTGTTAGGTCAGCCCATAGGAACACTTTGGAGCAACATCCGGGGCAGACCCACAGCAAGATCCCCTCCGTGTAGACCCCACGCGTCCGTTTCCCCCCTCCAGGTGCCGGCGGCAGCGTCGTCCTTGAGGGGGGCACAACCCGGACACGTGTGCCGGGCGTTTGCAACCGCGACAACACTTCCAGACTTGTGAGAGGCCGCCAGCGCAAGATTTGGCGGCATGCTAGCCCCCGGAGGCCGCCGACCACAGCCGTAGACGCGCGAAGGGCAATCCGCGTGGAGGGAATTTTTCGGATACTTCTCCATCACCAAAAAATATGAAAAAATACCATCGTTCCTATAGCACATGTGCCCACGTCATGCAAAAAAAATCATGATTTTATTGCGCTCCGAGTATTTAGTAATATTGACGCCGCATCGTTACCACAGAACGTCTACTACCGTGTCATCGCCGTCCGTGAGGGGGCCACGCCCTGGAGACGCGTCCCGCCTCTTCGGACATGCCACCACACCACCCCGCATGTATGAGGGCCCGGTGCGATGCTCCGGCGGCATTGCTACCCCCCCCCC
>NC_057800.1:297002278-297005368 GCF_018294505.1 Triticum aestivum
CTCTAAACAAATAGGTAAATGACTGAAAAATATCAAATGATGTCAGAACGTGTTGAAAATTGATGACCTCGCTTTGAAGGGTGCATACAGAACACAAAAAAGTCTGGATTTCAAATAAGTTTAAAAAAATGAAGTTCCCGTGTAACCGATGAGTTCTCGTCCGGAACCCTGATACTCCGAAAGAGATTTTCCAGTTTGTACACGAAGTGCGTCCAGTTTTTTCCGTAACCCTCTCTATTATTTTGCACATGCTATGTGGGAGAATGATGATACCATGCCAAGTTTCAACATTTTCAGAGTTCATTTTGTAGTGATTTTCAATTTCACGGTCATTTAGCTCTCTAAACAAATAGGTAAATGACTAAAAAATAGCGAATGATGTTAGAAAGTGTTGAAAATTGATGACATCTCTTTGAATGGTGCATAGGAACGCAAAAAAATGTCTGGAGTTCAAATAAGTTTAAAAAATAGAAGTGCCCGTGTAACAGATGAGTTCTCGTCCGAAACCCTGATACTCCGAAAGAGATTGCCCAGTTTGTACATGGAGTGCGTCCAGTTTCTGCCATAACCCTCTCTACTCTTTTTCGCATGCCATGTGGGTGATATGATGATACCATGCCAAGTTTCAACCTTTTCAGAGTTCATTTTGTAGTGATTTTCAATTTCACGGTCATTTAGCTCTCTAAACAAATAGGTAAATGACTGAAAAATATCAAATGATGTCAGAACATGTTGAAAATTGATGACCTCACTTTGAAGGGTGCATACAGAACACAAAAAAGTCTGGATTTCAAATAAGTTTAAAAAAATGAAGTTCCCGTGTAACCTATGAGTTCTCGTCCAAAACCCTGATACTCCGAAAGAGATTTTCCAGTTTGTACACGAAGTGCGTCCAGTTTTTTCCGTAACCCTCTCTACTATTTTGCACATGCTATGTGGGAGAATGATGATACCATGCCAAGTTTCAACATTTTCAGAGTTCATTTTGTAGTGATTTTCCATTTCACGGTCATTTAGCTCTCTAAACAAATAGGTAAATGACTGAAAAATAGCAAATGATGTTAGAAAGGTTTGAAAATTGATGAAATCTCTTTGAATGGTGCATAGGAAGGCAAAAAAAATGTCTGGAGTTCAAATAAGTTTAAAAAAAGAAGTGCCCGTGTAACAGATGAGTTCTCGTCCGAAACCCTGATACTCTGAAAAAGATTGTCCAGTTTGTACAAGAAGTGTGTCCAGTTTTTCCCGTAACCATCTACTCTTTTGCACATGCCATGTGGGTGAAATGATGATACCATGCCAAGTTTCAACCTTTTCAGAGTTCATGTTGTAGTGATTTTCAATTTCACGGTCATTTAGCTCTCTTAGGAAATCGGTAATTGACTGAAAATAGCATATGATGTTAGAAAGTGTTGAAAATTTATGACGTCGCTTTGAATGGTGCATAGGAATGCAAAAAAGTCTGGAGTTCAAATAAGTTAAAATATGAAGTGCCCGTGTAACAAATGAGTTGAAGTCCGAAACCTTGATACTCTGAAAGAGATTGCCCAGTTTGTACATGAAGTGCGTCCAGTTTCTGCCATAACCCTCTCTACTCTTTTTCGCATGCCATGTGGGTGAAATGATGATACAATGCCAAGTTTCAACCTTTTCAGAGTTCATTTTGTAGTGATTTTCAATTTCACGGTCATTTAGCACTCTTAAGAAATCGGTAAATGACTGAAAATAGCAAATGATGTTAGAAAGTGTTGAAAATTTATGACGTCACTTTGAATGGTGCATAGGAACGGAAAAAAGTCAGGAGTTCAAATAAGTTAAAAAAATGAAGTGCCCGTGTAACAAATGAGTTGTCATCCAAAACCCTGATACTCCGAAAGAGATTGCCCAGTTTGTACATGAAGTGCGTCCAGTTTCTGCCATAACCCTCTCTACTCTTTTTCGCATGCCATGTGGCTGAAATGATGATACCATGCCAAGTTTCAACCTTTTCAGAGTTCATTTTGTAGTGATTTTCAATTTCACGGTCATTTAGCTCTCCAAACAAAGAGGTAAATGACTGAAAAATATCAAATGATGTCAGAACGTGTTGAAAATTGATGACCTCGCTTTGAAGGGTGCATACAGAACACAAAAAAGTCTGGATTTCAAATAAGTTTTAAAAAATGAAGTTCCCGTGTAACCGATGATTTCTTGTCCGAAACCCTGATACTCCGAAAGAGATTTTCCAGTTTGTACACGAAGTGCGTCCAGTTTTTTCCGTAACCCTCTCTATTATTTTGCACATGCTATGTGGGAGAATGATGATACCATGCCAAGTTTCAACATTTTCAGAGTTCATTTTGTAGTGATTTTCAATTTCACGGTCATTTAGCTCTCTAAACAAATAGGTAAATGACTGAAAAATAGCAAATGATGTTAGAAAGTGTTGAAAATTGATGACATCTCTTTTAATGGTGCATAGGAACGCAAAAAATGTCTGGAGTTCAAATAAGTTTAAAAAATAGAAGTGCCCGTGTAACAGATGAGTTCTCGTCCGAAACCCTGATACTCCGAAAGAGATTGTCCAGTGTGTACAAGAAGTGTGTCTAGTTTTTGCCGTAACCATCTACTCTTTTGCACATGCCATGTGGGTGAAATGATGATACCATGCCAAGTTTCAACCTTTTCAGAGTTCATTTTGTAGTGATTTTCAATTTCACGGTCATTTAGCTCTCTTCAGAAATTGGTAAATGACTGAAAATAGCAAATGATGTTAGAAAGTGTTGAAAATTTATGACGTCGCTTTGAATGGTGCATAGGAATGCAAAAAAGTCTGGAGTTCAAATAAGTTAAAAAAATGAAGTGCCCGTGTAACAAATGAGTTGTCGTCTGAAACCCTGATACTCCGAAAGAGATTTCCCAGTTTGTACATGAAGTGCGTCCAGTTTCTGCCATAACCCTCTCTACTCTTTTTCGCATGCCATGTGGGTGAAATGATGATACCATGCCAAGTTTCAACCTTTTCAGAGTTCATTGTGTAGTGATTTTCAATTTCACGGTCATTTAGCTCTCTTAAGAAATCGGTAAATGACTGAAAATAGAAAATGCTGTTAG
>NC_057800.1:297005378-297005821 GCF_018294505.1 Triticum aestivum
GAATGGTGCATACGAATGCAAAAAAGTCTGGAGTTCAAATAAGTTAAAAAAATGAAGTCCCCGTGTAACAAATGAGTTGTCGTCCGAAACCCTGATACTCCGAAAGAGATTGCCCAGTTTGTACATGAAGTGCGTCCAGTTTCTGCCATAACCCTCTCTACTCTTTTTCGCATGCCATGTGGGTGAAATCATGGTACCATGCCAAGTTTCAACCTTTTCAGAGTTCATTTTGTAGTGATTTTCAATTTCACGGTCATTTAGCTCTCTTAAGAAATCGGTAAATGACTAAAAATAGCAAATGATGTTAGAAAGTGTTGAAAATTTATGACGTCGCTTTGAATGGTGCATAGGAACGGAAAAAAGTCTGGAGTTCAAATAAGTTTAAAAAATGAAGTGCCCGTGTAACAAATGAGTTGTCGTCCGAAACCCTGATACTCCGAAAG
>NC_057800.1:297008408-297009052 GCF_018294505.1 Triticum aestivum
AAAAATATCAAATGATGTCAGAACATGTTGAAAATTGATGACCTCGCTTTGAAGGGTGCATACAGAACACAAAAAAGTCTGGATTTCAAATAAGTTTAAAAAAATGAAGTTCCCGTGTAACCTATGAGTTCTCGTCCGAAACCCTGATACTCCGAAAGAGATTTTCCAGTTTGTACACGAAGTGCGTCCAGTTTTTTCCGTAACCCTCTCTACTATTTTGCACATGGTATGTGGGAGAATGATGATACCATGCCAAGTTTCAACATTTTCAGAGTTCATTTTGTAGTGATTTTCCATTTCACGGTCATTTAGCTCTCTAAACAAATAGGTAAATGACTGAAAAATAGCAAATGATGTTAGAAAGGTTTGAAAATTGATGACATCTCTTTGAATGGTGCATAGGAAGGCAAAAAAAATGTCTGGAGTTCAAATAAGTTTAAAAATAGAAGTGCCCGTGTAACAGATGAGTTCTCGTCCGAAACCCTGATACTCTGAAAAAGATTGTCCAGTTTGTACAAGAAGTGTGTCCAGTTTTTCCCGTAACCATCTACTCTTTTGCACATGCCATGTGGGTGAAATGATGATACCATGCCAAGTTTCAACCTTTTCAGAGTTCATTTTGTAGTGATTTTCAATTTCACGGT
>NC_057800.1:297009062-297009856 GCF_018294505.1 Triticum aestivum
TGTCTGGAGTTCAAATAAGTTTAAAAAATAGAAGTGCCCGTGTAACAGATGAGTTCTCGTCCGAAACCCTGATACTCCGAAAGAGATTGTCCAGTGTGTACAAGAAGTGTGTCTAGTTTTTGCCGTAACCATCTACTCTTTTGCACATGCCATGTGGGTGAAATGATGATACCATGCCAAGTTTCAACCTTTTCAGAGTTCATTTTGTAGTGATTTTCAATTTCACGGTCATTTAGCTCTCTTCAGAAATTGGTAAATGACTGAAAATAGCAAATGATGTTAGAAAGTGTTGAAAATTGATGACATCTCTTTGAATGGTGCATAGGAACGCAAAAAAATGTCTGGAGTTCAAATAAGTTTAAAAAATAGAAGTGCCCGTGTAACAGATGAGTTCTCGTCCGAAACCCTGATACTCCGGAAGAGATTGCCCAGTTTGTACATGAAGTGCGTCCAGTTTCTGCCATAACCCTCTCTACTCTTTTTCGCATGCCATGTGGGTGATATGATGATACCATGCCAAGTTTCAACATTTTCAGAGTTCATTTTGTAGTGATTTTCAATTTCACGGTCATTTAGCTCTCTAAACAAATAGGTAAATGACTAAAAAATATCAAATGATGTCAGAACATGTTGAAAATTGATGACCTCGCTTTGAAGGGTGCATACAGAACACAAAAAAGTCTGGATTTCAAATAAGTTTAAAAAAATGAAGTTCCCGTGTAACCTATGAGTTCTCGTCCGAAACCCTGATACTCCGAAAGAGATTTTCCAGTTTGTACACGAAGTGCGTCCAG
>NC_057800.1:297009866-297011798 GCF_018294505.1 Triticum aestivum
CGTGTAACAGATGAGTTCTCGTCCGAAACCCTGATACTCTGAAAAAGATTGTCCAGTTTGTACAAGAAGTGTGTCCAGTTTTTCCCGTAACCATCTACTCTTTTGCACATGCCATGTGGGTGAAATGATGATACCATGCCAAGTTTCAACCTTTTCAGAGTTCATTTTGTAGTGATTTTCAATTTCACGGTAATTTAGCTCTCTTAGGAAATCGGTAATTGACTGAAAATAGCATATGATGTTAGAAAGTGTTGAAAATTTATGATGTCGCTTTGAATGGTGCATAGGAATGCAAAAAAGTCTGGAGTTCAAATAAGTTAAAATATGAAGTGCCCGTGTAACAAATGAGTTGTCGTCCGAAACCCTGATACTCCGAAAGAGATTGCCCAGTTTGTACATGAAGTGCGTCCAGTTTCTGCCATAACCCTCTCTACTCTTTTTCGCATGCCATATGGGTGAAATGATGATACAATGCCAAGTTTCAACCTTTTCAGAGTTCATTTTGTAGTGATTTTCAATTTCACGGTCATTTAGCACTCTTAAGAAATCGGTAAATGACTGAAAATAGCAAATGATGTTAGAAAGTGTTGAAAATTTATGAGGTCGCTTTGAATGGTGCATAGGAACGGAAAAAAGTCAGGAGTTCAAATAAGTTAAAAAAATGAAGTGCCCGTGTAACAAATGAGTTGTCATCCGAAACCCTGATACTCCGAAAGAGATTGCCCAGTTTGTACATGAAGTGCGTCCAGTTTCTGCCATAACCCTCTCTACTCTTTTTCGCATGCCATGTGGCTGAAATGATGATACCATGCCAAGTTTCAACCTTTTCAGAGTTCATTTTGTAGTGATTTTCAATTTCACGGTCATTTAGCTCTCCAAACAAAGAGGTAAATGACTGAAAAATATCAAATGATGTCAGAACGTGTTGAAAATTGATGACCTCGCTTTGAAGGGTGCATACACAACACAAAAAAGTCTGGATTTCAAATAAGTTTAAAAAAATGAAGTTCCCGTGTAACCGATGAGTTCTTGTCCGAAACCCTAATACTCCGAAAGAGATTTTCCAGTTTGTACACGAAGTGCGTCCAGTTTTTTCCGTAGCCCTCTCTATTATTTTGCACATGCTATGTGGGAGAATGATGATACCATGCCAAGTTTCAACATTTTCAGAGTTCATTTTGTAGTGATTTTCAATTTCACGGTCATTTAGCTCTCTAAACAAATAGGTAAATGACTGAAAAATAGCAAATGATGTTAGAAAGTGTTGAAAATTGATGACATCTCTTTGAATGGTGCATAGGAACGCAAAAAATGTCTGGAGTTCAAATAAGTTTAAAAAATAGAAGTGCCCGTGTAACAGATGAGTTCTCGTCCGAAACCCTGATACTCCGAAAGAGATTGTCCAGTGTGTACAAGAAGTGTGTCTAGTTTTTGCCGTAACCATCTACTCTTTTGCACATGCCATGTGGGTGAAATGATGATACCATGCCAAGTTTCAACCTTTTCAGAGTTCATTTTGTAGTGATTTTCAATTTCATGGTCATTTAGCTCTCTTCAGAAATTGGTAAATGACTGAAAATAGCAAATGATGTTAGAAAGTGTTGAAAATTTATGACATCGCTTTGAATGGTGCATAGGAATGCAAAAAAGTCTGGAGTTCAAATAAGTTAAAAAAATGAAGTGCCCGTGTAACAAATGAGTTGTCGTCTGAAACCCTGATACTCCGAAAGAGATTTCCCAGTTTGTACATGAAGTGCGTCCAGTTTCTGCCATAACCCTCTCTACTCTTTTTCGCATGCCATGTGGGTGAAATGATGATACCATGCCAAGTTTCAACCTTTTCAGAGTTCATTGTGTAGTGATTTTCAATTTCACGGTCATTTAGCTCTCTTAAGAAATCGGTAAATGACTGAAAATAGAAAATGCTGTTAG
>NC_057800.1:297011808-297012251 GCF_018294505.1 Triticum aestivum
GAATGGTGCATACGAATGCAAAAAAGTCTGGAGTTCAAATAAGTTAAAAAAATGAAGTCCCCGTGTAACAAATGAGTTGTCGTCCGAAACCCTGATACTCCGAAAGAGATTGCCCAGTTTGTACATGAAGTGCGTCCAGTTTCTGCCATAACCCTCTCTACTCTTTTTCGCATGCCATGTGGGTGAAATCATGGTACCATGCCAAGTTTCAACCTTTTCAGAGTTCATTTTGTAGTGATTTTCAATTTCACGGTCATTTAGCTCTCTTAAGAAATCGGTAAATGACTAAAAATAGCAAATGATGTTAGAAAGTGTTGAAAATTTATGACGTCGCTTTGAATGGTGCATAGGAACGGAAAAAAGTCTGGAGTTCAAATAAGTTTAAAAAATGAAGTGCCCGTGTAACAAATGAGTTGTCGTCCGAAACCCTGATACTCCGAAAG
>NC_057800.1:297012356-297015513 GCF_018294505.1 Triticum aestivum
ATCGGTAAATGACTGAAAATGGCAAATGATGTTAGAAAGTGTTGAAAATTTATGACGTCACTTTGAATGGTGCATAGGAACGGAAAAAAGTCTGGAGTTCAAATAAGTTAAAAAAATGAAGTGCCCGTGTAACAGATGAGTTGTCGTCCGAAACCCTGATACTCCGAAAGAGATTGCCCAGTTTGTACATGAAGTGCGTCCAGTTTCTGCCATAACCCTCTCTACTCTTTTTCGCATGCCATGTGGGTGAAATGATGATACCATGCCAAGTTTCAACCTTTTCAGAGTTCATTTTGTAGTGATTTTCAATTTCACGGTCATTTAGCTCTCTAAACAAGTAGGTAAATGACTGAAAAATATCAAATGATGTCAGAACGTGTTGAAAATTGAAGACCTCACTTTGAAGGGTGCATACAGAACACAAAAAAGTCTGGATTTCAAATAAGTTTAAAAAAATGAAGTTCCCGTGTAACCGATGAGTTCTCGTCCGGAACCATGATACTCCGAAAGAGATTTTCCAGTTTGTACACGAAGTGCGTCCAGTTTTTTCCGTAACCCTCTCTATTATTTTGCACATGCTATGTGGGAGAATGATGATACCATGCCAAGTTTCAACATTTTCAGAGTTCATTTTGTAGTGATTTTCAATTTCACGGTCATTTAACTCTCTAAACAAATAGGTAAATGACTAAAAAATAGCAAATGATGTTAGAAAGTGTTGAAAATTGATGACATCTCTTTGAATGGTGCATAGGAACGCAAAAAAATGTCTGGAGTTCAAATAAGTTTAAAAAATAGAAGTGCCCGTGTAACAGATGAGTTCTCGTCCGAAACCCTGATACTCCGAAAGAGATTGCCCGGTTTGTACATGAAGTGCGTCCAGTTTCTGCCATAACCCTCTCTACTCTTTTTCGCATGCCATGTGGGTGATGTTATGATACCATGCCAAGTTTCAACCTTTTCAGAGTTCATTTTGTAGTGATTTTCAATTTCACGGTCATTTAGCTCTCTAAACAAATAGGTAAATGACTGAAAAATATCAAATGATGTCAGAACATGTTAAAAATTGATGACCTCGCTTTGAAGGGTGCATATAGAACACAAAAAAGTCTGGATTTCAAATAAGTTTAAAAAAATGAAGTTCCCGTTTAACCTATGAGTTCTCGTCCGAAACCCTGATGCTCCGAAAGAGATTTTCCAGTTTGTACACGAAGTGTGTCCAGTTTTTTCCGTAACCCTCTCTACTATTTTGCACATGCTATGTGGGAGAATGATGATACCATGCCAAGTTTCAACATTTTCAGAGTTCATTTTGTAGTGATTTTCCATTTCACGGTCATTTAGCTCTCTAAACAAATAGGTAAATGACTGAAAAATAGCAAATGATGTTAGAAAGTGTTGAAAATTGATGACATCTCTTTGAATGGTGCAAAGGAAGGCAAAAAAATGTCTGGAGTTCAAATAAGTTTAAAAAATAGAAGTGTCCGTGTAACAGATGAGTTCTCGTCCGAAAGCCTGATACTCTGAAAAAGATTGTCCAGTTTGTACAAGAAGTGTGTCCAGTTTTTGCCGTAACCATCTACTCTTTTGCACATGCCATGTGGGTGAAATGATGATACCATGCCAAGTTTCAACCTTTTCAGAGTTCATTTTGTAGTGATTTTCAATTTCACGGTCATTTAGCTCTCTTAGGAAATCGGTAATTGACTGAAAATAGCAAATGATGTTAGAAAGTGTTGAAAATTTATGACGTCGCTTTGAATGGTGCATAGGAATGCAAAAAGTCTGGAGTTCAAATAAGTTAAAATATGATGTGCCCGTGTAACAAATGAGTTGCCGTCCGAAACCCTGATACTCCGAAAGAGATTGCCCAGTTTGTACATGAAGTGCGTCCAGTTTCTGCCATAACCCTCTCTACTCTTTTTCGCATGCCATGTGGGTGAAATGATGATACAATGCCAAGTTTCAACCTTTTCAGAGTTCATTTTGTAGTGATTTTCAATTTCACGGTCATTTAGCACTTTTAAGAAATCGGTAAATGACTGAAAATAGCAAATGATGTTAGAAAGTGTTGAAAATTTATGACGTCGCTTTGAATGGTGCATAGGAATGGAAAAAAGTCAGGAGTTCAAATAAGTTAAAAAAATGAAGTGCCCGTGTAACAAATGAGTTGTCATCCGAAACCCTGATACTCCGAAAGAGATTGCCCAGTTTGTACAGGAAGTGCGTCCAGTTTCTGCCATAACCCTCTATACTCTTTTTCGCATGCCATGTGGGTGAAATGATGATACCATGCCAAGTTTCAACCTTTTCAGAGTTAATTTTGTAGTGATTTTCAATTTCACGGTCATTTAGCTCTCCAAACAAATAGGTAAATGACTGAAAAATATCAAATGATGTCAGAACGTGTTGAAAATTGATGACCTCGCTTTGAAGGGTGCATACAGAACACAAAAAAGTCTGGATTTCAAATAAGTTTAAAAAAATGAAGTTCCCGTGTAACCGATGAGTTCTTGTCCGAAACCCTGATACTCTGAAAGAGATTTTCCAGTTTGTACACGAAGTGTGTCCAGTTTTTTCCGTAACCCTCTCTATTATTTTGCACATGCTATGTGGGAGAATGATGATACCATGCCAAGTTTCAACATTTTCAGAGTTCATTTTGTAGTGATTTTCAATTTCACGGTCATTTAGCTCTCTAAACAAATAGGTAAAATGACTGAAAAATAGCAAATGATGTTAGAAAGTGTTGAAAATTGATGACATCTCTTTGAATGGTGCATAGGAACGCAAAAAAATATCTGGAGTTCAAATAAGTTTAAAAAATAGAAGTGCCCGTGTAACAGATGAGTTCTCGTCCGAAACCCTGATACTCCGAAAGAGATTGTCCAGTTTGTACAAGAAGTGTGTCTAGTTTTTGCCATAACCATCTACTCTTTTGCACATGCCATGTGGGTGAAATGATGATACCATGCCAAGTTTCAACCTTTTCAGAGTTCATTTTGTAGTGATTTTCAATTTCACGGTTATTTAGCTCTCTTCAGAAATTGGTAAATGACTGAAAATAGCAAATGATGTTAGAAGTGTTGAAAATTTATGACGTCGCTTTGAATGGTGCATAGGAATGCAAAAAAGTCTGGACTTCAAATAAGTTAAA
>NC_057800.1:297015968-297018531 GCF_018294505.1 Triticum aestivum
ACATCTCTTTGAATGGTGCATAGGAACACAAAAAAATGTCTGGAGTTCAAATAAGTTTAAAAAATAGAAGTGCCCGTGTAACAGATGAGTTCTCGTCCGAAACCCTGATACTCCGAAAGAGATTGCCCAGTTTGTACATGAAGTGCGTCCAGTTTCAGCCATAACCCTCTCTACTCTTTTTCTCATGCCATGTGGGTGATATGATGATACCATGCCAAGTTTCAACCTTTTTAGAGTTCATTTTGTAGTGATTTTCAATTTCACGGTCATTTAGCTCTCGAAACAAATAGGTAAATGACTGAAAAATATCAAATGATGTCAGAACATGTTGAAAATTAATGACCTCGCTTTGAAGGGTGCATACAGAACACAAAAAAGTCTGGATTTCAAATAAGTTTAAAAAAATGAAGTTCCCGTGTAACCTATGAGTTCTCGTCCGAAACCCTGATACTCCGAAAGAGATTTTCTAGTTTGTACACGAAGTGCGTCCAGTTTTTTCCGTAACCCTCTCTATTATTTTGCACATGCTATGTGGGAGAATGATGATACCATGCCAAGTTTCAAGATTTTCAGAGTTCATTTTGTAGTGATTTTCAATTTCACGGTCATTTAGCTCTCTAAACAAATAGGTAAATGACTGAAAAATAGCAAATGATGTTAGAAAGTGTTGAAAATTGATGACATCTCTTTGAATGGTGCATAGGAACGCAAAAAAATGTCTGGAGTTCAAATAAGTTTAAAAAATAGAAGTGCCCATGTAACAGATGAGTTCTTATCCGAAACCCTGATACTCCGAAAGAGATTGTCCAGTTTGTACAAGAAGTGTGTCTAGTTTTTGCCGTAACCATCTACTATTTTGCACATGCCATGTGGGTGAAATGATGATACCATGCCAAGTTTCAACCTTTTCAGAGTTCATTTTGTAGTGATTTTCAATTTCACGGTCATTTAGCTCTCTAAACAAATAGGTAAATGACTGAAAAATATCAAATGATGTCAGAACGTGTTGAAAATTGATGACCTCGCTTTGAAGGGTGCATGCAGAACACAAAAAAGTCTGGATTTCAAATAAGTTTAAAAAAATGAAGTTCCCGTGTAACCGACGAGTTCTCGTCCGAAACCCTCATACTCCGAAAGAGATTTTCCAGTTTGTACACGAAGTGCGTCCAGTTTTTTCCGTAACCCTCTCTATTATTTTGCACATGCTATGTGGGAGAATGATGATACCATGCCAAGTTTCAACATTTTCAGAGTTCATTTTGTAGTGATTTTCAATTTCACGGTCATTTAGCTCTCTAAACAAATACGTAAATGACTAAAAAATAGCAAATGATGTTAGAAAGTGTTGAAAATTGCCGACATCTCTTTGAATGGTGCATAGGAACACAAAAAAATGTCTGGAGTTCAAATAAGTTTAAAAAATAGAAGTGCCCGTGTAACAGATGAGTTCTCGTCCGAAACCCTGATACTCCGAAAGAGATTGCCCAGTTTGTACATGAAGTGCGTCCAGTTTCAGCCATAACCCTCTCTACTCTTTTTCTCATGCCATGTGGGTGATATGATGATACCATGCCAAGTTTCAACCTTTTTAGAGTTCATTTTGTAGTGATTTTCAATTTCACGGTCATTTAGCTCTCGAAACAAATAGGTAAATGACTGAAAAATATCAAATGATGTCAGAACATGTTGAAAATTAATGACCTCGCTTTGAAGGGTGCATACAGAACACAAAAAAGTCTGGATTTCAAATAAGTTTAAAAAAATGAAGTTCCCGTGTAACCTATGAGTTCTCGTCCGAAACCCTGATACTCCGAAAGAGATTTTCCAGTTTGTACACGAAGTGCGTCCAGTTTTTTCCGTAACCCTCTCTATTATTTTGCACATGCTATGTGGGAGAATGATGATACCATGCCAAGTTTCAACATTTTCAGAGTTCATTTTGTAGTGATTTTCAATTTCACGGTCATTTAGCTCTCTAAACAAATAGGTAAATGACTGAAAAATAGCAAATGATGTTAGAAAGTGTTGAAAATTGATGACATCTCTTTGAATGGTGCATAGGAACGCAAAAAAATGTCTGGAGTTCAAATAAGTTTAAAAAATAGAAGTGCCCATGTAACAGATGAGTTCTTATCCGAAACCCTGATAGTCCGAAAGAGATTGTCCAGTTTGTACAAGAAGTGTGTCTAGTTTTTGCCGTAACCATCTACTATTTTGCACATGCCATGTGGGTGAAATGATGATACCATGCCAAGTTTCAACCTTTTCAGAGTTCATTTTGTAGTGATTTTCAATTTCACGGTCATTTAGCTCTCTTCAGAAATTGGTAAATGACTGAAAATAGCAAATGATGTTAGAAAGTGTTGAAAATTTATGACGTCGCTTTGAATGGTGCATAGGAATGCAAAAAAGTCTGGAGTTCAAATAAGTTAAAAAAATGAAGTGCCCGTGTAACAAATGAGTTGTCGTCCGAAACCCTGATACTCCGAAAGAGATTTCCAAGTTTGTACATGAAGTGCGTCCAGTTTCTGCCATAACCCTCTCTACTCTTTTTCGCATGCCA
>NC_057800.1:297018541-297018962 GCF_018294505.1 Triticum aestivum
TGAAATGATGATACCATGCCAAGTTTCAACCTTTTCAGAGTTCATTTTGTAGTGATTTTCAATTTCACGGTCATTTAGCTCTCTAAACAAATAGGTAAATGACTGAAAAATATCAAATGATGTCAGAACGTGTTGAAAATTGATGACCTCGCTTTGAAGGGTGCATGCAGAACACAAAAAAGTCTGGATTTCAAATAAGTTTAAAAAAATGAAGTTCCCGTGTAACCGACGAGTTCTCGTCCGAAACCCTCATACTCCGAAAGAGATTTTCCAGTTTGTACACGAAGTGCGTCCAGTTTTTTCCGTAACCCTCTCTATTATTTTGCACATGCTATGTGGGAGAATGATGATACCATGCCAAGTTTCAACATTTTCAGAGTTCATTTTGTAGTGATTTTCAATTTCACGGTCATTTAGCTCT
>NC_057800.1:297018972-297023365 GCF_018294505.1 Triticum aestivum
AGTTCATTTTCTAGTGATTTTCAATTTCACGGTCATTTAGCTCTCTTAAGAAATCGATAAATGACTGAAAATAGCAAATGATGTTAGAAAGTGTTGAAAAATTATGACGTCGCTTTGAATGGTGCATAGGAACGGAAAAAAGTCTGGAGTTCAAATAAGTTAAAAAAATGATGTGCTCGTGTAACAAATGAGTTGTCGTCCGAAACCCTGATACTCCGAAATTGATTGCCCAGTTTGTACATGAAGTGCGTCCAGTTTCTGCCATAACCCTCTCTACTCTTTTTCGCATGCCATGTGGGTGAAATGATGATACCATGCCAAGTTTCAACCTTTTCAGAGTTCATTTTGTAGTGATTTTCAATTTCACGGTCATTTAGCTCTCTAAACAAATAGGTAAATGACTGAAAAATATCAAATGATGTCAGAACGTGTTGAAAATTGATGACCTCGCTTTGAAGGGTGCATATAGAACACAAAAAAGTCTGGATTTCAAATAAGTCCAAAAAAATGAAGTTCCCGTGTAACCGATGAGTTCTCGTCCGAAACCCTGATACTCCGAAAGAGATTTTCCAGTTTGTACACGAAGTGCGTCCAGTTTTTTCCGTAACCCTCTCTATTATTTTGCACATGCTATGTGGGAGAATGATGATACCATGCCAAAGTTTCAACATTTTCAGAGTTCATTTTGTAGTGATTTTCAATTTCACGGTCATTTAGCTCTCTAAACAAATAGGTAAATGACTAAAAAATAGCAAATGATGTTAGAAAGTGTTGAAAATTGATGACATCTCTTTGAATGGTGCATAGGAACGCAAAAAAATGTCTGGAGTTCAAATAAGTTTAAAAAATAGATGTGCCCGTGTAACAGATGAGATCTCGTCCGAAACCCTGATACTCCGAAAGAGATTGCCCAGTTTGTACATGAAGTACGTCCAGTTTCTGCCATAACCCTCTCTACTCTTTTTTGCATGCCATGTGGGTGATATGATGATACCATGCCAAGTTTCAACCTTTTCAAAGTTCATTTTGTAGTGATTTTCAATTTCACGGTCATTTAGCTCTCTAAACAAATAGGTAAATGACTGAAAAATATCAAATGATGTCAGAACGTGTTGAAAATTGATGACCTCGCTTTGAAGGGTGCATACAGAACACAAAAAAGTCTGGATTTCAAATAAGTTTAAAAAAATGAAGTTCCCGTGTAACCGATGAGTTCTCGTCCGAAACCCTGATACTCCGAAAGAGATTTTCCAATTTGTACACGAAGTGCGTCTAGTTTTTTCCGTAACCCTCTCTACTATTTTGCACATGCTATGTGGGAGAATGATGATACCATGCCAAGTTTCAACATTTTCAGAGCTCATTTTGTAGTGATTTTCCATTTCACGGTCATTTAGCTCTCTAAACAAATAGGTAAATGACTGAAAAATAGCAAATGATGTTAGAAAGTGTTGAAAATTGATGACATCTCTCTGAATGGTGCATAGGAACGCAAAAAAAATGTCTGGAGTTCAAATAAGTTTAAAAAATAGAAGTGCCCGTGTAACAGATGAGTTCTCGTCCGAAACCCTGCTACTCCGAAAAAGATTGTCCAGTTTGTACAAGAAGTGTGTCTAGTTTTTGCCGTAACCATCTACTCTTTTGCACATGCCATGTGGGTGGAATGATGATACCATGCCAAGTTTCAACCTTTTCAGAGTTCATTTTGTAGTGATTTTCAATTTCACGGTCATTTAGCTCTCTTAAGAAATCGGTAAATGACTGAAAATAGCAAATGATGTTAGAAAGTGTTGGAAATTTATGACGTCGCTTTGAATGGTGCATAGGAATGCACAAAAAGTCTGGAGTTCAAATAAGCTAAAAAAATGAAGTGCCCGTGTAACAAATGAGTTGTCGTCCGAACCCTGATACTCCGAAAGAGATTGCCCAGTTTGTACATGAAGTGCGTCCAGTTTCTGCCATAACCCTCTCTACTCTTTTTCGCATGCCATGTGGGTGAAATGATGATACCATGCCAAGTTTCAACCTTTTCAGAGTTCATTTTGTAGTGATTTTCAATTTCACGGTCATTTAGCTCTCTTAAGAAATCGGTAAATGACTGAAAATAGAAAATGATGTTAGAAAGTGTTGAAAATCTATGACATCGCTTTGAATGGTGCATAGGAACGGAAAAAAGTCTGGAGTTCAAATAAGTTAAAAAAATGAAGTGCTCGTGTAACAAATGAGTTGTCATCTGAAACCCTGATACTCCGAAAGAGATTGCCCAGTTTGTACATGAAGTGCGTCCAGTTTCTGCCATAACGCTCTCTACTCTTTTTCGCATGCCATGTGGGTGAAATGATGATACCATGCCAAGTTTCAACCTTTTCAGAGTTCATTTTGTAGTGATTTTCAATTTCACGGTCATTTAGCTCTCTAAACAAATAAGTAAATGACTGAAAAATATCAAATGATGTCAGAACGTGTTGAAAATTGATGACCTCGCTTTGAAGGGTGCATACAGAACTCAAAAAAGTCTGGATTTCAAATAAGTTTAAAAAAATGAAGTTCCCGTGTAACCGATGAGTTCTCGTCCGAAACCCTAATACTCCGAAAGAGATTTTCCAGTTTGTACACGAAGTGCGTCCAGTTTTTTCCGTAACCCTCTCTATTATTTTGCACATGCTATGTGGGAGAATGATGATACCATGCCAAGTTTCAACATTTTCTGAGTTCATTTTGTAGTGATTTTCAATTTCACTGTCATCTAGCTCTCTAAACAAATAGGTAAATGACTAAAAAATAGCAAATGATGTTAGAAAGTGTTGAAAATTAATGACATCTCTTTGAATGGTGCATAGGAACGCAAAAAAATGTCTGGCGTTCAAATAAGTTTAAAAAATAGAAGTGCCCGTGTAACAGATGAGTTCTCGTCCGAAACCCTGATACTCCGAAAGAGATTGTCCAGTTTGTACAAGAAGTGTGTCTAGTTTTTGCCGTAACCATCTACTCTTTTGCACATGCCATGTGGGTGAAATGATGATACCATGCCAAGTTTCAACCTTTTTAGAGTTCATTTTGTAGAGATTTTCAATTTCACGGTCATTTAGCTCTCTTCAGAAATCGGTAAATGACTGAAAATAGCAAATGATGTTAGAAAGTGTTGAAAATTTATAACGTCGCTTTGAATGGTGCATAGGAATGCAAAAAAGTTTGGAGTTCAAATAAGTTAAAAAAATGAAGTGCCCGTGTAATAACTGAGTTGTCGTCCGAAACCCTGATACTCCGAAAGAGATTGCCCAGTTTGTACATGAAGTGCATCCAGTTTCTTCCATAACCCTCTCTACTCTTTTTCGCATGCCATGTGGGTGAAATGATGATACCATGCCAAGTTTTAACCTTTTCAGAGTTCATTTTGTAGTGATTTTCAATTTCATGGTCATTTAGCTCTCTTAAGAAATCGGTAAATGACTGAAAATAGCAAATGATGTTAGAAAGTGTTGAAAATTTATGACGTCGCTTTGAATGGTGCATAGGAACAGAAAAAAGTCTGGAGTTCAAATAAGTTAAAAAAATGAAGTGCTCGTGTAAACAATGAGTTGTCGTCCGAAACCCTGATACTCCGAAAGAGATTGCCCAGTTTGTACATGAAGTGCGTCCAGTTTCTGCCATAACCCTCTCTACTCTTTTTCGCATGCCATGTGGGTGAAATGATGATACCATGCCAAGTTACAACCTTTTCAGAGTTCATTTTGTAGTGATTTTCAATTTCACGGTCATTTAGCTCTCTAAACAAATAGGTAAATGACTGAAAAATATCAAATGATGTCAGAATGTGTTGAAAATTGATGACCTCGCTTTGAAGGGTGCATACAGAACACAAAAAAGTCTGGATTTCAAATAAGTTTAAAAAAATGAAGTTCCCGTGTAACCGATGAGTTCTCGTCCGAAACCCTGATACTCCGAAAGAGATTTTCCAGTTTGTACACGAAGTGCGTCCAGTTTTTTCCATAACCCTCTCTACTGTTTTGCACATGCTATGTGGGAGAATGATGATACCATGCCAAGTTTCAACATTTTCAGAGTTCATTTTGTAGTGATTTTCAATTTCACGGTCATTTAGCTCTCTAAACAAATCGGTAAATGACTGAAAAATTGCAAATGATGTTAGAAAGTGTTGAAAATTGATGACATCTCTTTGAATGGTGCATAGGAATGCAAAAAAATGTCTGGAGTTCAAATAAGTTTAAAAAATAGAAGTGCCCATGTACCAGATGAGTTCTCGTCCGAAACCCTGATACTCCGAAAGAGATTGTCCAGTTTGTACAAGAAGTGTGTCCAGTTTTTGCCGTAACCATCTACTCTTTTGCACATGCCATGTGGGTGAAATGATGATACCATGCCAAGTTTCAAC
>NC_057800.1:297024034-297029353 GCF_018294505.1 Triticum aestivum
TCTTAAGAAATCGGTAAATGACTGAAAATAGCAAATGATGTTAGAAAGTGTTGAAAATTTATGACGTCGCTTTGAATGGTGCATAGGAACAGAAAAAAGTCTGGAGTTCAAATAAGTTAAAAAAATGAAGTGCTCGTGTAACAAATGAGTTGTCGTCCGAAACCCTGATACTCCGAAAGAGATTGCCCAGTTTGTACATGAAGTGCGTCCAGTTTCTGACATAACCCTCTCTACTCTTTTTCGCATGCCATGTGGGTGAAATGATGATACCATGCCAAGTTACAACCTTTTCAGAGTTCATTTTGTAGTGATTTTCAATTTCACGGTCATTTAGCTCTCTAAACAAATAGGTAAATGACTGAAAAATATCAAATGATGTCAGAATGTGTTGAAAATTGATGACCTCGCTTTGAAGGGTGCATACAAAACACAAAAAAGTCTGGATTTCAAATAAGTTTAAAAAAATGAAGTTCCCGTGTAACCGATGAGTTCTCGTCCGAAACCCTGATACTCCGAAAGAGATTTTCCAGTTTGTACACGAAGTGCGTCCAGTTTTTTCCGTAACCCTCTCTACTGTTTTGCACATGCTATGTGGGAGAATGATGATACCATGCCAAGTTTCAACATTTTCAGAGTTCATTTTGTAGTGATTTTCAATTTCACGGTCATTTAGCTCTCTAAACAAATCGGTAAATGACTGAAAAATTGCAAATGATGTTAGAAAGTGTTCAAAATTGATGACATCTCTTTGAATGGTGCATAGGAATGCAAAAAAATGTCTGGAGTTCAAATAAGTTTAAAAAATAGAAGTGCTCGTGTACCAGATGAGTTCTCGTCCGAAACCCTGATACTCCGAAAGAGATTGTCCAGTTTGTACAAGAAGTGTGTCCAGTTTTTGCCGTAACCATCTACTCTTTTGCACATGCCATGTGGGTGAAATGATGATACCATGCCAAGTTTCAACCTTTTCAGAGTTCATTTTGTAGTGATTTTCAATTTCACGGTCATTTAGCTCTCTTAAGAAATCGGTAAATGACTGAAAATAGCAAATGATGTTAGAAAGTGTTGAAAATTTATGACGTCGCTTTGAATGGTGCATAGGAATGCAAAAAAGTCTGGAGTTCAAATAAGTTTAAAAAATAGAAGTTCCCGTGTAACTGATGAGTTCTCGTCCGAAACCCTGATACTCCGAAAGAGATTATCCAGTTTGTGTCAGGACCCCGACTCGATGTCACATCGATCTAGCTGGTAACACCTCATATCACTTTGCGGCCTCACGCACGGTATCCCCACGGGTGTCGTCTTACCTTTTTCCCAGGACCGTTTGCGCCTTTTGGCTCACGTATATGATAGTGTCGCTAGCATCCATATGATAAAGAGCCCGGGCTGACATGACTAGTCATAAACCCAAAGTGGCACAGACTTACAGGGACAGGTATCCATGACCCAGCTTCGGACGTGTCGGTCATCAGCAAGTGGGTCCGGGCTGTAGCACTGGGCTAGCAGGACTCCGGTAAACCGGGCTGTAGCGGGCTAACAGGACTCCGGTACTCAAAGCGTGACATTTCCCCGAAGGGACAGACACAGGAACGAAGAAGGACACATGCCGGCCAGCCTAAGTGTTCCAGAGCAGTAGCAAGCTACCATGGCTCAGCGGTAACACTAGGAGACATTTCCCGGTAAGAGAGGCTACTAAAGATAAACAACTAGATAGTCAGATCCCACACATACCAAGCATTTCAATCATACACACATTATGCTCGATATGTGCAAATACAACGAAGCATCACAACATGACTCTACGACACAAGTACTTTATTTAAGGCTCAGGGAGCCATACATAATATACACACAAAGTTACGGGTCTCACGACCCAACATACAAGTTATACAATCATACAAGCCAACAACGGAAGTAACTTGTCTGAGTACAGACAACTAGTAAAATAAAAGAGGCTTGGAAAGCCTGGCTATACTATGTGGTCCTCCACAAGCTCAGGGTCACCACCTGGGTCTTTAGCCTACTCGTTGATGTCAACGTCTACATAGAACCCATCAGAAGGGGTTGCAGCGTCTTCTGTAAAAATGTAGATTATAGCAACATGAGTACAAAGGTACTCAGCAAGACTTACATCAGATCCTACATACATGCATAGTATCAAGAAGGGTTGGTGGAGTTATTGCAGCAAGCCAGCTTTGACTCTTGGCTAGACTATCCTACGATACTCCATTTGAAATAGTTTTGCGCACACGAGTCCACCATTCACCACTTCAATACACTACCGAGGATCCACCTCCGTCTTCCTACGGAAGAGCCATCCTCGGCACTCACACTTATCTTGAGGCTTTTAATAGTTTCCATTTACTTGTCTATGAACTATATAGGCAACCAAGTAGTCCTTTACCGCGGACGCGGCTATTCGAATAGATCATGTTAACCCTGCAGGGGTGTACTTCTTCATACACGCTCTCACCACTTATCGTTGTTTACACGACATGTACTCGGCAACCTTCAAGCGGAAGCCCAACGTGGGTGTCGGCCACGACCTACCTAATCACCTAAGCTTCCAGTCCAGGTTTATCGCCTATTCGGGTTCCATCCGCAGGGAGTCCGGCCGAGGTTTCCCATACGGCCCCGAACGATGTGAACAGGGTTCCCGAGATACCTAACGGGTATTCGGTACACCCGGCCACGTACCTACCGCATCACAGCCCACCCCTACGGTCAGCGCTGTCCACGGCCTCCAGTAGGCTACAAACACCAGAAACTACTTGCAACTCCTGGACGGAGAGCTAGGGTGAATAAGAAGTCGAGAGGGTCCATTGGTTTCGGGCCCAATGCATGGTAGTAGCTGATTCTTAAATCACACATACAGATCTCAGTGCTTAAGGTCGGCTTCAATGAAACAACCCACCATGTACTCCTACATGGCCTCTCATCGATACCTTTACCAAATCGTGTTCACCACACCACTCTCATTACCGACATAATCATTTCACTCTAGCCCATCACCCAGATGAACCAGACCTTACACGACTCTAAGCATAGCAGGCATAGCAAGGTAGGAACAACACATACATATGGCTCAATCAACTCCTACACATGCTAGTGGGTTTCATCTAGTTACTGTGGCAATGACAGGTCATGCAGAGGAAATGGGTTCAACTACCGTAGCACACAGCAGTTTGAATCGCGTTGTCTTAATGCAGTAAAAGAGAGCAGGAGCGAGAACATGGGATTGTATCGATATGATCAAATGGTTGGTTGCTTGCCTGATGGTTCGTTGCACGGATACGGTTCTTCGTTAGGGTAATCACGGTACTCCTCGGGGACAGATCCTGTCGCAAAGGACACCGATACACAAACATCACCAAACAATATGCAACAATATGATGCATGCATGAAACATGGCAATATGAGTGTGTTGGGCTAATGCAACTAAAACCAGATGTGTTTGAACAAATTTGAATCAAAGATTCAAATTCCAAATTCAAATATGGCCTTTTAAAGTGCTTTTCCTTGTTCTGATTAAAACATCAATTTAACTTGTTTGATCATGCATGAAAATAGTACAGATGGATAGATTGGATTTTTCTGATCATTTTTCATATATAATTTGTCCAATTTGGAATTACAGAATAAAATTTATGAATTTTTGAAGTTTAATTAATATTCTGGAATTTCCTGATTTAATTTAAATCCAGAAATATAATTACTGTGTCAGCATGACGTCAGCATGACGTCAGTGGTCAACTGTGGCTGGTTGAAGTCAAACCTGACGTGTGGGGGCCACACGTCAGTGACAGGGGGGGTTAAACAGATTTAAATTAATCCTAATTACTTAATTAGTGGCACTGGGGCCCACTGTCAGTGTCAGGGGGGGTTGACTAACAGTAGTTAGCGCTAACCTAACCACCTGGCCGACAGGGCCCACGCGTCAGTGACCCTGGGGGGTCAAACCCCAGGTCGGTCAAGTCAAACCCCACCGGCGACATGACGCCGGCGAGATCCGAGACGGCGGCGAGAGTGCTTTTTGCCATTCCGGCGACCAAATGGACGGCGGAAGGCATCTACGTGTTGCTGAGGCTGAGCCGCGTCTATTGGTGGTGGTGGTTGGGCTCGAGGTGGCCGGAGTTGACGGCGGCGAGCTCGGCTGCGGTGGCCGGAGTTCGGGTGCGGTCGGGATCAGTGTTGCAGGGGGTTTGGGGAGGCGTTGGTGCGTTCTACGTGCTCCTCGTGATGTGTGGAGCACGATGGCGAGCTCGGTTGGGCGCTACGGCGACCGTGGCCACGACGGCGACATCGCCGGCGGCGTGGAGCTTTCGGTCGAGGTGGAGCTAGGGCCTAGAGGTCGGGAGAGACCAGGGAAGAAGGGGGAATCGCTCCGGGGGCTCACCGCGGTTGCAGTGGGCGTCGAAGCAGGCTCGGGGACGCGCCGGAGACGACGAATTTGACGGCGACGGTGGTCGGAGTCCGAAGAGGGGAACGGCGACGTGGCGGCGATGTAGGGCTTCCGGGGACCCGTGGAGCGGTGGGGAGGAAGAGGGAGTTGTGGCGGAGCTTCTGAGCTAATCGGGGGAGCGAGGGGTGGTCGGAGGCGGTGGCTATGGCGAACGGCGGCGACGGTCATGTTCGGCCGAGCGAGAGAGAGAGCGAGAGAGAGGAAGGAGAGAGCCAGGGAGAGTGAGAGAGAGCAGGGGGAGAGGCGTGGCGTCGTCCAGGGCGTCGAGCGAGGAGGGGAGGCCAGGCAAGCAGGCGAGCAGGTGGCGTGGCGCGGTGGCGCGCGCGCGCGCGCCGGCCACACTCCCCTCCCTCTGTCTGGACGAAGACGACAGAGGAGGGAGGTGGGCTGGGCTGGCTGGGCCAGCCAGCTGGCTGGGCCGCACAGTGGAGGAGCCCAGGTAGGTTTTTCCCCCTTTCTTTTCTGTTTTCTGTTTTTATTTAATATATCTGCAACTTTGTTGAATTAAATAAAATACCTAGACAACTCCAAAAATCACCAAACTACTCCTGGTCCATAGTTGGATTATTTCCAACATGAAACATTTTAGTTTGGAGATATTTGAGCATTTAAATATTTTATATAATTTTAAATGCCCAAATTCAAATAGTTATGATTTAATTCAAAAACCCTAGGATGGCCTAGGAAAATGTGCACCACTTTTGCAGAGGTTCTGAACCAAGACAAAAATGATGGGCATTTTAGAAGGGCATTTCAGGTTCATTGAAAATTATTTTAGTAAACCCTAGTTGGTTTCAGAGGGGACTGGGGGTTCTGTCATCCCCATTTCAGGTTTCTGCTGAAAGAGTAAACATGAT
>NC_057800.1:297029363-297036776 GCF_018294505.1 Triticum aestivum
CGCTGGGCGCATAGCTCCATAATTCTCCCACCATAGACTGGCGGGGCCTTCAAGATGATATGCGGCAAAGGTGACCTTGTCAGCCTCCGCTACCAGCGCGGAACGCAGCTTGTGAGAAATACTGCGAAGCCAGTCATCAGCGTCGAGAGGCTCGACGGAGTGGTGGAACGTGGGTGGATGCAATTTGATAAAATCACTAAGTGACACCACGTTAGCCCTCTGATGGTGTGCTGTATTCTGTTCAATACGCTCCAACAAACGGTTTGTCTCCCGCTTGTTTCTCTCAGCTTCCATCATCACCTCGGCTAGTGAAGGAGGATGAGGCAGATTTTCATTCCTGGCTTCACTGCCTTCGGCCTGCTCTTGAGAAGCAGGGTTGGCGCGCGTGTTGACCATCCTAGGTAAACAAGACAAAGATTTAGTCAGAATGATAAAATTCCGACATAGGAATACATAATGTGAGGAATAACTCGGAATGCAAGATGATCATCCGTATGACATGGTAGATACAGAAACTGCTTCTTTTATTCCATCGTCATACACACCATACAAGGTTTAGTACAAGACCAAACGAAGTACTATTACGGTGAAAAGGGATTACATCTCATCGGAGGCATTCCAAACTCCTATACATTATTTTTCTACAACTCCGGAAAGAGTACAAACTAGGTCATATCCCACGAGTCACGCGGAACGATAGATGACACAGCTAGTGCAAACTAGGGATACTACCCCTAACTCAGACCGATCCGTAGTAGTCCTCATAAAAGTCACCTCCATAGCCTGGAAGCTCAACATGTTCATCCGGAAACAGATGATCTCGCGGAGCTTGTGGACCATAGGGGCTAGGATGAGGCCTTGGACCAACAAACGGTGGCCTGCGGGGACCGCGAGGTGGGGTGATGCCTCCTACATCACGCCAAACCATCACGTCAGGCAGAGCAGATCTCACAGGATAGAGATCGCGCATATCTGAGAATCCAGCTTGCACCGCCGGTGCGAACCGAGTCAAAGTGGCCCAGTGGTCAGCACGGGTATTGAAGAGCTCTAACCTTAAGGCCCGATTTTCACGATCCTTAACCTCGAGCATCTCAGCAGTGGTGCGAGTTCGTGAATCCTCCTGAGTGGAATCAGCATAAATAGCTTGGAGATATCCTTGTGCTCCCGGAAGTGATCCTGGCATATACCGGAAATCAGAGTCCCGAAATAAACCAGATCTGACTCGCATAATGGTCATCATGGAGTAGGCGGCATCCTGCACAGCCATCTCAATAGTAACCCCGAGTCCATAGGAGCAGTGAAGAGGCTCAGTGGATCCAGGATAAGATGGAAATATCCTGACAGTGCAGAGATACTGGCTTTGATTGAAGTCCCGGAATTGCTCTTCGACCGTGTACTCAGGATACCAGCGGTATCCAGCCTCAGTCATTACCCTGACCAACTTAGCAGTATGGCCGGGTACATCTAGGCATCGAGTCAGGCGAACCACTTGATTGAGGTCGCGAGTGGCCATCTGAAAGCATAATCATAATGCAAAGGCATTAGAATTTCTAGCAAAATTTCGACAGCATAACAGCTGTAAATGCTCAAAAAGGATTTTGAGACATTTGACAAAGGATTTCGTACACACTCAACATCATCATATCAAAGTTCTGAAACCATGTTGGCAACACAATGTGGTAGTAGAACTGAACTAGGCTTGTAACCATCAAACTTATAAGGTACTACTGATTAGTAACACGTGATCCTGATAGAGAGAACAGATCCTAATTCCTTAACCCCCGGTGGAAGAATGGACTGACTCAGATCAGAAAGTCATAAGGTATAAGGAGTAAAAAGAGCCTTACGTTCCAACCCACAAACAATTCCCCTACATATAACTAAAGAATTTCTAGACTCAACATCGACCAGTTTGGCTTGGAGAACCTACAGGCAGTCCGGCTCTGATGCCAACGCTGTCAGGACCCCGACTCGATGTCACATCGATCTAGCTGGTAACACCTCATATCACTTTGCGGCCTCACGCACGGTATCCCCACGGGTGTCGTCTTACCTTTTCCCGGGACCGTTTGCGCCTTTTGGCTCACGTATATGATAGTGTCGCTAGCATCCATATGATAAAGAGCCCGGGCTGACATGACTAGTCGTAAACCCAAAGTGGCACAGACTTACAGGGACAGGCATCCATGACCCAGCTTCGAACGTGTCGGTCATCAGCAAGTGGGTCCGGGCTGTAGCACTGGGCTAGCGGGACTCCGGTAAACCGGGCTGTAGCGGGCTAACAGGACTCCGGTACTCAAAGCGTGACATTTCCCCGAAGGGACAGACACAGGAACGAAGAAGGACACATGCCGGCCAGCCTAAGTGTTCCAGAGCAGTAGCAAGCTACCATGGCTCAGCGGTAACACTAGGAGACATTTCCCGGTAAGAGAGGCTACTAAAGATAAACAACTAGATAGTCAGATCCCACACATACCAAGCATTTCAATCATACACACATCATGCTCGATATGTGCAAATACAACGAAGCATCACAACATGACTCTACGACACAAGTACTTTATTTAAGGCTCAGGGAGCCATACATAATATACACACAAAGTTACGGGTCTCACGACCCAACATACAAGTTATACAATCATACAAGCCAACAGCGGAAGTAACTTGTCTGAGTACAGACAACTAGTAAAATAAAAGAGGCTTGGAAAGCCTGGCTATACTATGTGGTCCTCCACAAGCTCAGGGTCACCACCTGGGTCTTTAGCCTACTCGTTGATGTCAACGTCTACATAGAACCCATCAGAAGGGGTTGCAGCGTCTTCTGTAAAAATGTAGATTATAGCAACATGAGTACAAAGGTACTCAGCAAGACTTACATCAGATCCTACATACATGCATAGTATCAAGAAGGGTTGGTGGAGTTATTGCAGCAAGCCAGCTTTGACTCTTGGCTAGACTATCCTACGTTACTCCATTTGAAATAGTTTTGCGCACACGAGTCCACCATTCACCACTTCAATACACTACCGAGGATCCACCTCCGTCTTCCTACGGAAGAGCCATCCTCGGCACTCACACTTATCTTGAGGCTTTTAATAGTTTCCATTTACTTGTCTATGAACTGTATAGGCATCCAAGTAGTCCTTCACCGCGGACGCGGCTATTCGAATAGATCATGTTAACCCTGCAGGGGTGTACTTCTTCATACACGCTCTCACCACTTATCGTCGTTTACACGACATGTACTCGGCAACCTTCAAGCGGAAGCCCAACGTGGGTGTCGGCCACGACCTACCTAATCACCTAAGCTTCCAGTCCAGGTTTATCGCCTATTCGGGTTCCATCCGCAGGGAGTCCGGCCGAGGTTTCCCATACGGCCCCGAACGATGTGAACAGGGTTCCCGAGATAACTAACGGGTATTCGGTACACCCGGCCACGTACCTACCGCATCACAGCCCACCCCTACGGTCAGCGCTGTCCATGGCCTCCAGTAGGCTACAAACACCAGAAACTACTTGCAACTCCTGGATGGAGAGCTAGGGTGAATAAGAAGTCGAGAGGGTCCATTGGTTTCGGGCCCAATGCATGGTAGTAGCTGATTCTTAAATCACACATACAGATCTCAGTGCTTAAGGTCGGCTTCAATGAAACAACCCACCATGTACTCCTACATGGCCTCTCATCGATACCTTTACCAAATCGTGTTCACCACACCACTCTCATTACCGACATAATCATTTCACTCTAGCCCATCAGCCAGATGAACCAGACCTGACACGACTCTAAGCATAGCAGGCATAGCAAGGTAGTAACAACACATACATATGGCTCAATCAACTCCTACACATGCTAGTGGGTTTCATCTAGTTACTGTGGCAATGACAGGTCATGCAGAGGAAATGGGTTCAACTACCGTAGCACACAGCAGTTTGAATCGCGTTGTCTTAATGCAGTAAAAGAGAGCAGGAGCGAGAACATGGGATTGTATCGATATGATCAAATGGTTGGTTGCTTGCCTGATGGTTCGTTGCACGGATACGATTCCTCGTTAGGGTAATCACGGTACTCCTCGGGGACAGATCCTGTCGCAAAGGATAACGATACACAGGCATCACCAAACAATGTGCAACAATATGATGCATGCACGAAACATGGCAATATGAGTGTGTTGGGCTAATGCAACTAAAACCAGATGTGTTTGAGCAAATTTGAATCAAAGATTCAAATTCCAAATTCAAATATGGCCTTTTAAAGTGCCTTTTCTTGTTCTGATTGAAACATCAAGTTAACTTGTTTTATCATGCATGAAAATAGTACAGATGGATAGATTGGATTTTTCTGATCATTTTTCATATATTATTTGTCCAATTTGGAGTTACAGAATAAAAGTTATGAATTTTTGAAGTTTAAATAATATTCTGGAATTTCCTGATTTAAATTAAATTCAGAATATCATTTACTGCGTCAGCCTGACATCACAGTGACATCAGCAGGTCAACAGGGCTGGCTCAGGTCAAACCTGACGTGTGGGGTCCACACGTCAGTGACCAGGGGCTAAGCCCGCGTTGACCCCGGGCTGGTTAGCTTTGACTAACCCCTGGGGCCCACTTGTCAGCGTCAGTAGGTGGTGGATTAGTGGCTAATTAACTAGGCCACGTCAGCTCGCCGGAGTTCTGGCCGGCGGCGACCAACAGTGCGGCGGCGATAGTGGTTTTGGTCGTTTCGGCCACCAAATGGAACGTGGCGACCACCGGAGTGAAGCTGAGGACGACCCGCGGCTCTTGGCGGAGTCCGTTGGGATCGGGGTGGCCGGAGTTGACGGCGGTGAGCTCGGCTGCGGCCGCCGGGGTTCGGTCGTGCGCGGGATTGGTGCTGGAGCTCGAAGTCGAGCAAAGTGAGGCGCTAGGGATGCTCTACGGGTTCTTGCGAACGTGTTGGACTCGCCGGGGTGACCAAATGGTCACCGGAGCTGCGTCGACGGCAAGCTCGGCGACGGCGGAGGTTCGGCCGAGGTGGGGATGCAGCTACGGTGAGGGAACGAGGGGAAGGAGAGGGGGAAACGGCTCGGGGGCTCACTGCGGTTGCAGTGGGCGTCGAAGCGGGCTCGGGGACGCGCTGGAGACGGCGAATTCGTCGGCGACGGTGGTCGGAGCCCGAAGAGGGGAACGGCGACGTGGCGGCGATGCAGGGCTTCCGGGGACTCGTGGAGCGGTGGGGAGGAAGAGGGAGTTGTGGCGGAGCTTCTGAGCTACTCGGGGGAGCGAGGGGTGGCCGGAGGCAGTGGCTAAGGCGAACGGCGGCGACGGTGTGCTTCGGCCGAGAGCGAGAGAGAGCGAGGGAGAAACGGGGGAGAGTGAGCGAGAGCAGGGGGATCGGGACGGGCTGCGGGCGTCGTCCACGCGGCCAGGAGGGCGTCGGCAAGCAGGAGGTGGCCGCGCGGCCGCGCGCGCGTGAGCACGCAGCAGCTTCGGGGCGTGGGGAGGAAGACGACGGGGAGCTATAGTGCTGGGCTGGCTAGCTGGGCCGGGCTGAACAGGGAGGAGCCCAGGTAAGCTTCTCCCTTTTAGTTTTTTTCTGTTTTCTGTTTTATTTAATATAACTGCAACTTTGTTGAATTAAATAAAATACCTAGGCAACTCCAAAATTCACCAAACTACTCCTGGCTCATAGTTGGATTATTTCCAACATGAAACATTTTAGTTTGGAGATATTTGAGCATTTAAATATTTTATATTATTTTAAATGCCCAAATTCAAATAGTTATGATTTAACTCAAGAACCCTAGGATGGCCTAGAAAAGTGTGCACCATTTTTGGCAGAGGTTCTGAACCAAGGCAAAAATGATTGGCATTTTAGAAGGGCATTTCAGGTTCATTGAAAATTTGTTTTAGTAACCCTAGTTGGTTTCAGAGGGGACTGGGGGTTCTGTCATCCCCATTTCAAGTTTCTGATGAAAGAGTAAACATGATGCAACACTCTAATGCATGACTAGCTAGGGTGTGACAGTTTGTACAAGAAGTGTGTCCAGTTTTCGCCGTAACCATCTACTCTTTTGCACATGCCATGTGGTTGAAATGATGATACCATGCCAAGTTTCAACCTTTTCAGAGTTCATTTTGTAGTGATTTTCAATTTCACGGTCATTTAGCTCTCTTAAGAAATCGGTAAATGACTGAAAATAGCAAATGATGTTAGAAAGTGTTGAAAATTTATGACGTCGCTTTGAATGGTGCATAGGAATGCAAAAAAGTCTGGAGTTCAAATAAGTTAAAAAAATGAAGTGCCCGTGTAATAAATGAGTTGTCGTCTGAAACCCTGATACTCCGAAAGAGATTGCACAGTTTGTACATGAAGTGCGTCCAGTTTCTGCCATAACCCTCTCTACTCTTTTTCGCATGCCATGTGGGTGAAATGATGATACCATGCCAAGTTTCAACCTTTTCAGAGTTCATTTTGTAATGATTTTCAATTTCACGGTCATTTAGCTCTCTAAACTAATAGGTAAATGACTGAAAAATATCAAATGATGTCAGAATGTGTTGAAAATTGATGACCTCGCTTTGAAGGGTGCATACAGAACACAAAAAAGTCTGGATTTCAAATAAGTTTAAAAAAATGAAGTTCCCATGTAACCGATGAGTTCTCGTCCGAAACCCTAATACTCCGAAAGAGATTTTCCAGTTTGTACATGATGTGCGTCCAGTTTTTCCGTAACCCTCTCTACTATTTTGCACATGCTATGTGGGAGAATGTTGATACCATGCAAGTTTCAACATTTTCCGACTTCATTTTGTAGTGATTTCCAATTTCACGGTCATTTAGCTCTCTAAACATATCGGTAAATGACTGAAAAATAGCAAATGATGTTAGAAAGTGTTGAAAATTGATGACATCTCTTTGAATGGTGCATAGGAACGCAAAAAAATGTCTGGAGTTCAAATAAGTTTAAAAAATAGAAGTGCCCGTGTAACAGATGAGTTCTCGTCCGAAACCCTGATACTCCGAAAGAGATTATCCAGTTTGTACAAGAAGTTTGTCCAGTTTTTGCCGTAACCATCTACTCTTTTGCACATGCATGTGGGTGAAATGATGATACCATGCCAAGTTTCAACCTTTTCAGAGTTCATTTTGTAGTGATTTTCAATTTCACGGTCATTTAGCTCTCTTAAGAAATCGGTAAATGACTGAAAATCGCAAATGATGTTAGAAAGTGTTGAAAATTTATGACGTCGCTTTGAATGGTGCATAGGAATGCAAAAAAGTCTGGAGTTCAAATAAGTTAAAAAAATAAAGTGCCCGTGTAACAAATGAGTTGTCGTCCGAAACCCTGATACTCCGAAAGAGATTGCCCAGTTTATACATGAAGTGCGTCCAGTTTCTGCCATAACCCTCTCTACTCTTTTTCGCATGCC
>NC_057800.1:297036975-297038075 GCF_018294505.1 Triticum aestivum
ATGTTAGAAAGTGTTGAAAATTTATGACGTCGCTTTGAATGGTGCATAGGAACAGAAAAAAGTCTGGAGTTCAAATAAGTTAAAAAAATGAAGTGCCCATGTAACAAATGAGTTGTCGTCCGAAACCCTGTTACTCCGAAAGAGATTGCCCAGTTTGTACATGAAGTGCGTCCAGTTTCTGCCATAACCCTCTCTACTCTTTTTCGCATGCCATGTGGGTGAAATGATGATACCATGCCAAGTTTCAACCTTTCCAGAGTTCATTTTGTAGTGATTTTCAATTTCACGGTCATTTAGCTCTCTAAACTAATAGGTAAAGACTGAAAAATATCAAATGATGTCAGAACGTGTTGAAAATTGATGACCTCGCTTTGAAGGGTGCATACAGAACACAAAAAAGTCTGTATTTCAAATAAGTTTAAAAAAATGAAGTTCCCGTGTAACCGATGAGTTCTCGTCCGAAACCCTGATACTCCGAAAGAGATTTTCCAGTTTTTACATGATGTGCGTCCAGTTTTTTCTGTAACCCTCTCTACTATTTTGCACATGCTATGTGGGAGAATGATGATACCATGCAAGTTTCAACATTTTCCGAGTTCATTTTGTAGTGATTTTCAATTTCACGGTCATTTAGCTCTCTAAACATATCGGTAAATGACTGAAAAATAGCAAATGATGTTAGAAAGTGTTGAAAATTGATGACATCTCTTTGAATGGTGCATAGGAACGCAAAAAAATGTCTGGAGTTCAAATAAGTTTAAAAAATAGAAGTGCCCGTGTAACAGATGAGTTCTCGTCCGAAACCCTGATACTCCGAAAGAGATTATCCAGTTTGTACAAGAAGTTTGTCCAGTTTTTGCCGTAACCATCTACTCTTTTGCACATGCCATGTGGGTGAAATGATGATACCATGCCAAGTTTCAACCTTTTCAGAGTTCATTTTGTAGTGATTTTCAATTTCACGGTCATTTAGCTCTCTTAAGAAATCGGTAAATGACTGAAAATAGCAAATTATGGTAGAAAGTGTTGAAAATTTATGACGTCGCTTTGAATGGTGCATAGGAATGCAAAAAAGTCTGGAGTTCAAATAAGTTAAAAAA
>NC_057800.1:297038279-297039791 GCF_018294505.1 Triticum aestivum
AGAGTTCATTTTGTAGTGATTTTCAATTTCACGGTCATTTAGTTCTCTTAAGAAATCGGTAAATGACTGAAAATAGCAAATGATGTTAGAAAGTGTTGAAAATTTATGACGTCGCTTTGAATGGTGCATAGGAACGGAAAAAAGTCTGGAGTTCAAATAAGTTAAAAAATGAAGTGCCCGTGTAACAAATGAGTTGTCGTCCGAAACCCTGATACTCCGAATGAGATTGCCCAGTTTGTACATGAGGTGCGTCAAGTTTCTGCCATAACCCTCTCTACTCTTTTTCGCATGCCATGTGGGTGAAATGATGATACCATGCCAAGTTTCAACCTTTTCAGAGTTCATTTTGTAGTGATTTTCAATTTCACGGTCATTTAGCTCTCTAAACAAATGGGTAAATGACTGAAAAATATCAAATGATGTCAGAACGTGTTGAAAATTGATGACCTCGCTTTGAAGGGTGCATACAGAACACAAAAAAGTCTGGATTTCAAATAAGTTTAAAAAAATGAAGTTCCCGTGTAACCGATGAGTTCTTGTCCGAAACCGTGATACGCCAAAACTGATTTTCCAGTTTGTACACGAAGTGTGTCCAGTTTTCTCCGTAACCCTCTCTACTATTTTGCACATGCTATGTGGGAGAATGATGATACCATGCCAAGTTTCAATATTTTCAGAGTTCATTTTGTAGTGATTTTCAATTTCACGGTCATTTAGCTCTCTAAACAAATCGGTAAATGACTGAAAAATAACAAATGATGTTAGAAAGTGTTGAAAATTGATGACATCTCTTTGAATGGTGCATAGGAATGCAAAAAAATGTCTGGAGTTCAAATAAGTTTAAAAATGAAGTGCCCGTGTAACACATGAGTTCTTGTCCGAAACCCTGATACTCCGAAAGAGATTGTCCAGTTTGTACAAGAAGTGTGTCCAGTTTTTGTCGTGACCATCTACTCTTTTGCACATGCCACGTGGGTGAAAGGATGATACCATGCCAAGTTTCAACCTTTTCAGAGTTCATTTTGTAGTGATTTTCAATTTCACGGTCATTTAGCTCTCTTAAGAAATCGGTAAATGACTGAAAATAGCAAATGATGTTAGAAAGTGTTGAAAATTTATGACGTCACTTTGAATGGTGCATAGGAATGCAAAAAAGTCTGTAGTTTAAATAAGTTAAAAAAATGAAGTGCCCGTGTAACAAATGAGTTGTCGTCCGAAACCCTGATACTCCGAAAGAGATTGCCCAATTTGTACATGAAGTGCGTCCAGTTTCTGCCATAACCCTCTCTACTCTTTTTCGCATGCCATGTGGGTGAAATGATGATACCATGCCAAGTTTCAACCTTTTCAGAGTCCATTTTGTAGTGATTTTCAATTTCACGGTCATTTAGCTCTCTTAAGAAATCGGTAAATGACTGAAAAGAGCAAATGATGTTAGAAAGTGTTGAAAATTTATGAGGTTGCTTTGAATGGTGCATAGGAACAGAAAAAAGTCTGGAGTTCAAATAAGTT
>NC_057800.1:297039801-297040901 GCF_018294505.1 Triticum aestivum
ATGTTAGAAAGTGTTGAAAATTTATGACGTCGCTTTGAATGGTGCATAGGAACAGAAAAAAGTCTGGAGTTCAAATAAGTTAAAAAAATGAAGTGCCCATGTAACAAATGAGTTGTCGTCCGAAACCCTGTTACTCCGAAAGAGATTGCCCAGTTTGTACATGAAGTGCGTCCAGTTTCTGCCATAACCCTCTCTACTCTTTTTCGCATGCCATGTGGGTGAAATGATGATACCATGCCAAGTTTCAACCTTTCCAGAGTTCATTTTGTAGTGATTTTCAATTTCACGGTCATTTAGCTCTCTAAACTAATAGGTAAAGACTGAAAAATATCAAATGATGTCAGAACGTGTTGAAAATTGATGACCTCGCTTTGAAGGGTGCATACAGAACACAAAAAAGTCTGTATTTCAAATAAGTTTAAAAAAATGAAGTTCCCGTGTAACCGATGAGTTCTCGTCCGAAACCCTGATACTCCGAAAGAGATTTTCCAGTTTTTACATGATGTGCGTCCAGTTTTTTCTGTAACCCTCTCTACTATTTTGCACATGCTATGTGGGAGAATGATGATACCATGCAAGTTTCAACATTTTCCGAGTTCATTTTGTAGTGATTTTCAATTTCACGGTCATTTAGCTCTCTAAACATATCGGTAAATGACTGAAAAATAGCAAATGATGTTAGAAAGTGTTGAAAATTGATGACATCTCTTTGAATGGTGCATAGGAACGCAAAAAAATGTCTGGAGTTCAAATAAGTTTAAAAAATAGAAGTGCCCGTGTAACAGATGAGTTCTCGTCCGAAACCCTGATACTCCGAAAGAGATTATCCAGTTTGTACAAGAAGTTTGTCCAGTTTTTGCCGTAACCATCTACTCTTTTGCACATGCCATGTGGGTGAAATGATGATACCATGCCAAGTTTCAACCTTTTCAGAGTTCATTTTGTAGTGATTTTCAATTTCACGGTCATTTAGCTCTCTTAAGAAATCGGTAAATGACTGAAAATAGCAAATTATGGTAGAAAGTGTTGAAAATTTATGACGTCGCTTTGAATGGTGCATAGGAATGCAAAAAAGTCTGGAGTTCAAATAAGTTAAAAAA
>NC_057800.1:297040911-297045878 GCF_018294505.1 Triticum aestivum
ATTTTCAATTTCACGGTCATTTAGCTCTCTTAAGAAATCGGTAAATGACTGAAAAGAGCAAATGATGTTAGAAAGTGTTGAAAATTTATGAGGTTGCTTTGAATGGTGCATAGGAACAGAAAAAAGTCTGGAGTTCAAATAAGTTAAAAAAAATGAAGTGCCCGTGTAACAAATGAGTTGTCATCTGAAACCCTGATACTCCGAAAGAGATTGCCCAGTTTGTACATGAAGTGCGTCCAGTTTCTGCCATAACCCTCTCTACTCTTTTTCGCATGCCATGTGGGTGAAATGATGATACCATGCCAAGTTTCAACCTTTTCAGAGTTCATTTTGTAGTGATTTTCAATTTCACGGTCATTTAGCTCTCTAAACAAATAGGTAAATGACTGAAAAATATCAAATGATGTCAGAACGTGTTGAAAATTGACGACCTCGCTTTGAAGGGTGCATACAGAACACAAAAAAGTCTGGATTTCAAATAAGTTTAAAAAAATGAAGTTCCCGTGTAACCGATGAGTTCTCGTCCGAAACCCTGATACTCCGAAAGAGATTTTCCAGTTTGTACATGAAGTGCGTCCAGTTTTTTCCGTAACCCTCTCTACTTTTTTGCACATGCTATGTGGGAGAATGATGATACCATGCCAAGTTTCAACATTTTCAGAGTTCATTTTGTAGTGATTTTCAATTTCACGGTCATTTAGCTCTCTAAACAAATCGGTAAATGACTGAAAAATAGCAAATGATGTTAGAAAGTGTTGAAAATTGATGACATCTCTTTGAATGGTGCATAGGAACGCAAAAAAATGTCTGGAGTTCAAATAAGTTTAAAAAATAGAGGTGCCCGTGTAACAGATGAGTTCTCGTCCGAAACCCTGATACTCCGAAAGAGATTGTCCAGTTTGTACAAGAAGTGTGTCCAGTTTTTGCCGTAACCATCTACTCTTTTGCACATGCCATGTGGGTGAAATGATGATACCATGCCAAGTTTCAACCTTTTCAGAGTTCATTTTGTAATGATTTTCAATTTCACGGTCATTTAGCTCTCTTAAGAAATCTGTAAATGACTGAAAATAGCAAATGATGTTAGAAAGAGTTGAAAATTTATGACGTCGCTTTGAATGGTGCATAGGAACGGAAAAAAGTCTGGAGTTCAAATAAGTTAAAAAATGAAGTGCTCGTGTAACAAATGAGTTGTCATCCAAAACCCTGATACTCCGAAAGAGATTGCCTAGTTTGTACATGAAGTGCGTCCAGTTTCTTCCATAACCCTCTCTACTCTTTTTCGCATGTCATGTGGGTGAAATGATGATACCGTGCCAAGTTTCAACCTTTTCAGAGTTCATTTTGTAGTGATTTTCAATTTCACGGTCATTTAGCTCTCCAAACAAATAGGTAAATGACTGAAAAATAGCAAATGATGTCAGAACGTGTTGAAAATTGATGACCTCGCTTTGAAGGGTGCGTACAGAACACAAAAAAGTCTGGATTTCAAATAAGTTCAAAAAAATGAAGTTCCCGTGTAACCGATGAGTTCTCGTCCGAAACCCTGATACTCCGAAAGAGAATTTCCAGTTTGTACACGAAGTGCGTCCAGTTTTTTCCGTAACCCTCTCTACTATTTTGCACATGCTATGTGGGAGAATGATGATACCATGCCAAGTTTCAACATTTCCAGAGTTCATTTCGTACTGATTTTCAATTTCACGGTCATTTAGCTCTCTAACCAAATCGGTAAATAACTAAAAAATAGCAAATGATGTTAGAAAGTGTTGAAAATTGATGACATCTCTTTGAATGGTGCATAGGAACGCAAAAAAATGTCTGGACTTTAAATAAGTTTAAAAAATAGAAGTGCCCGTGTAACAGATGAGTTCTCGTCCGAAACCCTGATACTCTGAAAGAGATTGTCCAGTTTGTAGATGAAGTGTGTCCAGTTTTTGTTGTAACCCTCTACTCTTTTGCACATGCCATGTGGGTGAAATGATGATACCATGCCAAGTTTCAACCTTTTCAGAGTTCATTTTGTAGCGATTTTCAATTTCACGGTCATTTAGCTCTCTAAACAAATCGATAAATGACTGAAAATAGCTAATGACGTTAGCAAGTGTTGAAAATTTATAACGTCACTTTGAATGGTGTGTAGGAACGCAAAAAAATTCCGGAGTTCCAAAAAGTTTAAAAAAATGAAGTGCCCGTGTAACGGATGAGTTCTCGTCCGAAACCCTGATACTCCGAAAGAGATAGACCAGTTTGTACACAAAGTGTGTTCAGTTTTAGCCGTAACCATCTCTACTATATTGCACATGACATGTGGGTGAAATGATGATAACATGCCAAGTTTAAACATTTTCAGAGTTCATTTTGTAGTGATTTTGAATTTCATAGTCATTTAGCTCTCTAAACAAATCGGTAAATGGCTGAAAAATAGTAAATGATGTCAGAACGTGTTGAAAATTGATGACCTCACTTTGAATGGTGCATACGGAACGCAAAAAAGTCTGGAGTTCAAATAAGTTTTAAAAAATTTAGCGCTCGTGTAACAGATGAGTTCTCGTCCGAAACCCTGATACTCCGAAAGAGATTTTCCAGTTTGTACATGAAGTGCGTCCAGTTTTTTCCGTAACCCTCTCTACTATTTTGCACATGCTATGTGGGAGAATGATGATACCATGCCAAGTTTCAACATTTACAGAGTTCATTTTGTAGTGATTTTCAATTTCACGGTCATTTAGCACTCTAAACAAATCGGTAAATGACTGAAAAATAGCAAATGATGTTAGAAAGTGTTGAAAATTGATGACATCTCTTTGAGTGGTGCATACGGAATGCAAAAAGTCTGGAGTTCAGATAAGTTTAAAAAAATGAAGTGCTCGTGTAATGGATGAGTTCTCGTCCGAAACCCTGATACTCCGAAAGAGATAGCCCTGTTTGTACAAGAAGTGTGTCTAGTTTTTGCCGTAACCATCTACTCTTTTGCACATGCCATGTGGGTGAAATGATGATACCATGCCAAGTTTCAACCTTTTCAGAGTCCATTTTGTAGTGATTTTCAATTTCACGGTCATTTAGCTCTCTTAAGAAATCGGTAAATGACTGAAAAGAGCAAATGATGATAGAAAGTGTTGAAAATTTATGACGTTGCTTTGAATGGTGCATAGGAATAGAAAAAAGTCTGGAGTTCAAATAAGTTAAAAAAATGAAGTGCCTGTGTAACAAATGAGTTGTCGTCCGAAACCCTGATACTCCGAAAGAGATTGCCCTGTTTGTACATGAAGTGCATCCAGTTTCTGCCATATCCCTCTCTACTCTTTTTCGCATGCCATGTGGGTGAAATGATGATACCATCCCAAGTTTCAACCTTTTCAGAGTTCATTTTGTAGTGATTTTCAATTTCACGGTCATTTAGCTCTCTAAACAAATAGGTAAATGACTGAAAAATATCAAATGATGTCAGAACGTGTTGAAAATTGATGACCTCGCTTTGAAGGGTGCATACAGAACACAAAAAAGTCTGGATTTCAAATAAGTTTAAAAAAATGAAGTTCCCGTGTAACCGATGAGTTCTCGTCCGAAACCCTGATACTCTGAAAGAGATTTTCCAGTTTGTACATGAAGTGCATCCAGTTTTTTCCGTAACCCTCTCTACTATTTTGCACATGTTATGTGGGTGAATGATGATACCATGCCAAGTTTCAACATTTACAGAGTTCATTTTGTAGTGATTTTCAATTTCACGGTCATTTAGCTCTCTAAACAAATCGGTAAATGACTGAAAAATAGCAAATGATGTTAGAAAGTTTTGAAAATTGATGACATCTCTTTGAATGGTGCATACGGAATGCAAAAAAGTCTGGAGTTCAGATAAGTTTAAAAAAATGAAGTGCTCGTGTAACGGATGAGTTCTCGTCCGAAACCCTAATACTCCGAAAGAGATAGCCCTGTTTGTACAAGAAGTGTGTCTAGTTTTTGCCGTAACCATCTACTCTTTTGCACATGCCATGTGGGTGAAATGATGATACCATGCCAAGTTTCAACCTTTTCAGAGTTCATTTTGTAGTGATTTTCAATTTCACGGTCATTTAGCTCTCTAAACAAATAGGTAAATGACTGAAAAATATCAAATGATGTCAGAACGTGTTGAAAATTGATGACCTCGCTTTGAAGGGTGCATACAAAACACAAAAAAGTCTGGATTTCAAATAAGTTTAAAAAAATGAAGTTCCCGTGTAACCGATGAGTTCTCGTCCGAAACACTGATACTCTGAAAGAGATTTTCCAGTTTGTACATGAAGTGCATCCAGTTTTTTCCGTAACCCTCTCTACTATTTTGCACATGTTATGTGGGTGAATGATGATACCATGCCAAGTTTCAACATTTACAGAGTTCATTTTGTAGTGATTTTCAATTTCACGGTCATTTAGCTCTCTAAACAAATCGGTAAATGACTGAAAAATAGCAAATGATGTTAGAAAGTGTTGAAAATTGATGACATCTCTTTGAATGGTGCATACGGAATGCAAAAAAGTCTGGAGTTCAGATAAGTTTAAAAAAATGAAGTGCTCGTGTAACGGATGAGTTCTCGTCCGAAACCCTAATACTCCGAAAGAGATAGCCCTGTTTGTACAAGAAGTGTGTCTAGTTTTTGCCGTAACCATCTACTCTTTTGCACATGCCATGTGGGTGAAATGATGATACCATGCCAAGTTTCAACCTTTTCAGAGTTCATTTTGTAGTGATTTTCAATTTCACGGTCAGTTAGCTCTCTTAAGAAATCTGTAAATGACTGAAAATAGCAAATGATGTTAGAAAGTGTTGAAAATTTATGACGTCGCTTTGAATGGTGCATAGGAATGCAAAAAAGTCTGGAGTTCAAATAAGTTAAAAAAATGAAGTGCCCGTGTAACAAATGAGTTGTCGTCCGAAACCCTGATACTCCGAAAGAGATTGCCCAGTTTGTACATGAAGT
>NC_057800.1:297046628-297079242 GCF_018294505.1 Triticum aestivum
CTTAAGAAATCGGTAAATGACTGAAAATAGCAAATGATGTTAGAAAGTGTTGAAAATTTATAACGTCGCTTTGAATGGTGCATAGGAATGCAAAAAAGTCTGGAGTTAAAATAAGTTAAACAAATGAAGTGCACGTGTAACAAATGAGTTGTCGTCCGAAACCCTGATACTCCGAAAGAGATTGCCCAGTTTGTACATGAAGTGCGTCCAGTTTCTGCCATAACCCTCTCTACTCTTTTTCGCAAGCCATGTGGGTGAAATGACGATACCATGCCAAGTTTCAACCTTTTCAGAGTTCATTTTGTAGTGATTTTCAATTTCACGGTCATTTAGGTCTCTAAACAAATAGGTAAATGACTGAAAAATATCAAATGATGTCAGAACGTGTTGAAAATTGCTGACCTCGCTTTGAAGGGTGCATACAGAACACAAAAAAGTCTGGATTTCAAATAAGTTTAAAAAAATGAAGTTCCCGTGTAACCGATGAGTTCTCGTCCGAAACCCTGATACTCCGAAAGAGATTTTCCAGTTTGTACATGAAGTGCGTCCAGTTTTTTCCGTAACCCTCTCTACTATTTTGCACATGTTATGTGGGTGAATGATGATACCATGCCAAGTTTCAACATTTACAGAGTTCATTTTGTAGTGATTTTCAATTTCACGGTCATTTAGCTCTCTAAACAAATCGGTAAATGACTGAAAAATAGCAAATGATGTTAGAAAGTGTTGAAAATTGATGACATCTCTTTGAATGGTGCATACGGAATGCAAAAAAGTCTGGAGTTCAGATAAGTTTAAAAAAATGAAGTGCTCGTGTAACGGATGAGTTCTCGTCCGAAACCCTAATACTCCGAAACAGATAGCCCTGTTTGTACAAGAAGTGTGTCCAGTTTTTGCCGTAACCATCTACTCTTTTGCACATGCCATGTGGGTGAAATGATGATACCATGCCAAGTTTCAACCCTTTCAGAGTTCATTTTGTAGTGATTTTCAATTTCACGGTCATTTAGCTCTCTTAAGAAATCGGTAAATGACTGAAAATAGCAAATGATGTTAGAAAGTGTTGAAAATTTATGACGTCGCTTTGAATGGTGCATAGGAATGCAAAAAAGTCTGGAGTTCAAATAAGTTAAAAAAATGAAGTGCCCGTGTAACAAATGAGTTGTCGTCCGAAACCCTGATACTCCGAAAGAGATTGCCCAGTTTGTACATGAAGTGCGTCCAGTTTCTGCCATAACCCTCTCTACTCTTTTTCGCATGCCATGTGGGTGAAATGATGATACCATGCTAAGTTTCAACCTTTTCAGACTCCATTTTGTAGTGATTTTCAATTTCACGGTCATTTAGCTCTCTTAAGAAATCGGTAAATGACTGAAAATAGCAAATGATGTTAGAAAGTGTTGAAACTTTATGACGTCGCGTTGAATGGTGCATAGAACGGAAAAAAGTCTGGAGTTCAAATAGTTTGACCTCGCTTTGAAGGGTGCGTACAGAACACAAAAAAGTTTGGATTTCAAATAAGTTCAAAAAAATGAAGTTCCCGTGTAACCGATGAGTTCTCATCCGAAACGCTGATACTCCGAAAGAGATTTTCCAGTTTGTACACGAAGTGCGTCTAGTTTTTTCCGTAACCCTCTCTACTATTTTGCACATGCTATGTGGGAGAATGATGATACCATGCCAAGTTTCAACATTTCCAGAGTTCATTTTGTACTGATTTTCAATTTCACGGTCATTTAGCTCTCTAAACAAATCGGTAAATAACTGAAAAATAGCAAATGATGTTAGAAAGTGTTGAAAATTGATGAGATCTCTTTGACTGGTGCATAAGAATGCAAAAAATGTCTGGAGTTTAAATAAGTTTGAAAAATAGAAGTGCCCGTGTAACAGATGAGTTCTCGTCTGAAACCTTGATACTCCGAAAGAGATTGTACAGTTTGTAGATGAAGTATGTCTAGTTTTTGCTGTAACCCTTTACTCATTTGCACATGCCATGTGGGTGAAATGATGATACCATGCCAAGTTTCAACCTTTTCAGAGTTCATTTTGTAGCGATTTTCAATTTCACGGTCATTTAGCTCTCTAAACAAATCGTTAAATGACTGAAAATAGCTAATGACGTTAGAAAGTGTTGAAAATTTATAACATCACTTTGAATGGTGCATAGGAACGCAAAAAAATTCCGGAGTTCCAAAAAGTTTAAAAAAATGAAGTGCCCGTGTAACGGATGAGTTCTCGTCCGAAACCCTGATACTCCGAAAGACATAGCCCAGTTTGTACACGAAGTGTGTTCAGTTTTTGCCGTAACCATCTCTACTATTTTGCAAATGACAATAGGGTGAAATGATGATAACATGCCAAGTTTCAACATTTTCAGAGTTCATTTTGTAGTGATTTTCAATTTCACGGTCATTTAGCTCTCTAAACAAATGGGTAAATGACTGAAAAATAGTAAATGATGTCAGAACGTGTTGAAAATTCATGACCTCACTTTGAATGGTGCATACGGAACGCAAAAAAGTCTGGAGTTCAAATAAGTTTTAAAAAATTTAGTGCCCGTGTAACAGATGAGTTCTCGTCCGAAACCCTGATACTCCGAAAGAGATTGTCCAGTTTGTACAAGAAGTGTGTCCAGTTTTTGCCGTAACCATCTACTCTTTTGCACATGCCATGTGGGTGAAATGATGATACCATGCCAAGTTTCAACCTTTTCAGAGTTCATTTTGTAGTGATTTTCAATTTCACGGTCATTTAGCTCTCTTAAGAAATCGATAAATGACTGAAAATAGCAAATGATGTTAGAAAGTGTTGAAAATTTATGACGTCGCTTTGAATGGTGCATAGGAATGCAAAAAAGTCTAGAGTTCAAATAAGTTAAAAAAATGAAGTGCCCGTGTAACAAATGAGTTGTCGTCCGAAACCCTGATACTCCGAAAGTGATTGCCCAGTTTGTACATGAAGTGCGTCCAGTTTCTTCCATAACCCTCTCTACTCTTTTTCGCATGCCATGTGGGTGAAATGATGATACCATGCCAAGTTTCAACCTTTTCAGAGTTCATTTTGTAGTGATTTAGCACTGTAAACAAATAGGTAAATGACTGAAAAATAGCAAATGATGTCAGAACGTGTTGAAAATTGATGACCTCGCTTTGAAGGGTGCGTACAGAACACAAAAAAGTCTGGATTTCAAATAAGTTCAAAAAAATGAAGTTCCCGTGTAACCGATGAGTTCTCGTCTGAAACGCTGATACTCCAAAAGAGATTTCCAATTTGTACACGAAGTGCGTCCAGTTTTTTCCGTAACCCTCTCTACTATTTTGCACATGCTATGTGGGAGAATGATGATACCATGCCAAGCTTCAACATTTCCAGAGTTCATTTTGTACTGATTTTCAATTTCACGGTCATTTAGCTCTCTAAACAAATCGGTAAATAACTGAAAAATAGCAAATGATGTTAGAAAGTGTTGAAAATTGATGACATCTCTTTGAATGGTGCATAGGAACGCAAAAAATGTCTGGAGTTTAAATAAGTTTGAAAAATAGAAGTGCCCGTGTAACAGATGAGTTCTCGTCTGAAACCCTGATACTCCGAAAGAGATTGTCCAGTTTGTAGATGAAGTGTGTCCAGTTTTTGCTGTAACCCTCTACTCTTTTGCACATGCCATGTGGGTGAAATGATGATACCATGCCAAGTTTCAACCTTTTCAGAGTTCATTTTGTAGCGATTTTCAATTTCATGGTCATTTAGCTCTCTAAACAAATCGATAAATGACTAAAAATAGCTAATGATGTTAGAAAGTGTTTGTCGGTGTACTAGAATAGGGGTACCCTAGTACCCCGAACTTGTGCACGGGCAGTTGCAGCACCCCGCGGCAAAGGCTTGCCGGGCGAACGCCAAGGACCCTCCAAGGTTCCCTTGGAGCCATTCAAGAACAAAGTATTAAAGCTCAGGATACAAGGCCCCGGCAAGAGGAGCTTGCCGGGAAGGCCAACCAAGGCACTCTAAGGAACTTGCCGCGACGCGCCACGCGCTCCGGCAAGGCGACAAGGCCCCGGCAAGAGGAGCTTGCCGGGAAGACTAAACAAGGTACCTGGAAGCCCGGCGAGCGACAAGCCTCCGGGCCCGACAAGATAGCAGCAGCGGCAAGGCGCTTGCCGCGGCAGGCGGCCACTCTGCACCCACGCTCCAGCGCATCCACCAACGTGTCGCTCTGGGGGCCTCTCCAGGCGCACGTGGCGGGAGGCTGTGCAGCCAGCGGTGCGCAGTGGCATGCGAAGCTGACAAGATCGCCATCGTGGCGAACGGTGGCGCCCCTAACGGTCCTTTTCTGCACTGTTCGGGCGACTCAGACGGGCATTTAATGCCCTTGTCCCCTGCCGTCCGGGTTAGGTAGGGTACACTGTACAAGCAACTATATCAACTACCTCGCTTTTTACGTTTTTACCCTCCTCTGCGTGCCACCTGTCGGTGACCCCTTTAACGTATAAAAGGAGGCCCATGCGCAACGTAGAGGGGGGTTCGGTTCGATTCGGAGCCTCAGACAGTTTGCTTCGATCGATCCGTAGCCCAGAGAACATCACACTCTCGCTTTGGAGAGCAGTAACACCAGATAATACCTCCAGACAAGCAGCAGTAGGAGTGTTATCTCTCCGGAGAGCTCCGAAGCTGGGTAAACTGCTCGTGTGCCTCGCCTCGATCTGCTCTTCGTGCGATCTCTGCCCCCCGCTGAACCGAAAAGAGTCCGGTCCGCCGGCCCCATAGGTGTTCGAGGATCAGTTCGCCCCGACATCTTTGGCGCGCCAGGTAGGGGTCGAACCTACTTCTTTCCGCTTAGGAAACGGACAGCAGAGAGGGAGGCGGATGATGAGCCAGCAACCACAGCAAATCCATCCAGCGACAAGCAGGGGGCTTCGCCAACAAGCTCTGGTCGCGACAAACATGGGTTTGCGCAGGAGCATGATGAGATGCCAAAGAGAATGGTGCAGCGCCCAGTTTACTTTGTCAGTTCTCTTCTGCAGGGGGCTAGATCAAGGTACTCTGGTGTGCAGAAGTTGCTTTTCGGCCTCCTCATGGCCTCGAGAAAGCTACGCCATTACTTCCAAGCACCTGAGATCACAGTCGTCACTCGCTTTCTGCTGAAGAGGATACTGCAAAATCCAGAAGCAACAGGCAGGATTGTTGAGTGGGCGCTGGAACTGTCAAGCTTTGGCCTCAAGTTTGAGAGCACCTCAACAATCCAAAGCAGAGCATTGGCAGAGTTCGTAGCAGAGTGGACGCCAACCCCAGATGAAGAAATTTCAGAAACGAGCATCCCCGTCAAAGAGGCAAACAAAGAGTGGCTGATGTACTTTGATGGCGCCTTCTCGCTGCAAGGCGCCGGTGCAGGCGTGCTGCTTGTCGCACCCACCGGAGAGCACCTCAAGTACATAGTCCAGATGCACTTTCCCAAAGAGCAAGCAACCAACAATACAACAGAGTATGAAGGATTACTTGCCGGTCTCAGAATTGCGGCAGACCTTGGGATCAAGAAGCTCATTGTCAGGGGTGACTCACAGCTTGTTGTCCGACAAGTGAACAAGAACTACCAGAGCCCGTTGATGGAAGCGTATGTTGATGAAGTGAGGAAGCTAGAAGAGCACTTTGACAGCCTACAAATGGAGCATATCCCAAGAGCTCAGAATGATATTGCTGACGGCCTGTCAAAGTGCGCCGCACTAAAGTTACCTGTGGAACCAGGGATCTTTGTGCTTAAGTTGACTCAACCATCCGTAACACCATCAACTGGACAAATCAAGAAGAGGAAGTTGGTTTCCGGCGACTACTTTCCGGCAGAGCTCCCCGAAGCCGCCGCCAAGAAAGTACCCAAGATCAACACCAAGAAGGCTGAGGGGCAGTCTGCTCCGGCAAGCCTAATGGTTTGTTCCGTTGAAGCAGACGCTCCCGACAAGTTTTGCTACGGCAAGCTTGCCGGAGAACATCAAGCTCCGGCAGGGCCGCAAGTCCTTGCCGTAGAAGCAGATGTTCCCGCAGCAGCAGATGTGCCTTTAGTCCTTGTTGTCGAGCCACAAGCTCCAGCATGGGCACAGCAGATTGTCCATTTCCTTCAGACAGGAGAACTTCCCAAAGAACAAGAAGAAGCGGAAAGAGTAGCCCGGCAGTCAAGTATGTACCAGTTTGTCGATAGCATATTGTACAGAAGAAGACTCAACGGTGTGAAATTGAAGTGTATTCGCCGGGAAGATGGACAAAAGCTGTTGGCAGAGATACATGGAGGCATATGTGGCCACCACATAGGCGCAAGAGCACTTGCCGGCAAAGCTTTCCGGCAAGGTTTCTTTTGGCCGACAGCCCTCCAGGATGCAACTGCACAAGTAACCAAGTGTGAAGCGTGCCAGTTCCACTCCAAACAGATACATCAGCCAGCTCAAGCTCTCCAGACGATCCCTTTATCCTGGCCATTTTCGGTCTGGGGGCTCGATATCCTCGGCCCCTTCCCCCGAGCTGTCGGGGGCTTTGAGTACTTGTACGTTGCAATCGACAAGTTCACAAAGTGGCCGGAAGTGCAGCCAGTGAGGAAGGTGACAGCACAATCAGCAGTCAAGTTTTTCAGGTCGATTGTTTGCCGTTTCGGGATCCCTAACAGGATCATCACCGACAACGGCACGCAATTCACGAGCCGCACCTTCATGCAGTACGTCCAAGACCTTGGCGCCAAGGTTTGCTTCGCTTCTGTTGCTCATCCAAGAAGCAACGGTCAAGCAGAGAGGGCAAATGCTGAAGTGTTGCGCAGGCTCAAGACCAGAACTTTCGACAGGCTGCACAGGTGCGGAAGGAACTGGATCGAGGAGCTGCCGGTGATTCTTTGGTCGATCAGAACGACGCTAAATCGAGCCACTGGCCAGACACCTTTCGCTCTAGTCTATGGAGCAGAGGCGGTTCTCCCCACGAAACTCGTATACGGATCACCTCGAGTGCTCGCTTATGATGAGCTTGAGCAAGAACAGCTGCGGCAAGACGACGCGCTGCTCCTTGAGGAAGATCGTCTTCAGGCTGCTGTACGAGCTACTCGATACCAGCAAGATTTGCGCCGCTATCATAGCCGCAAAGTTAAAGCCAGAAGCTTCGAGGAAGGCGACCTTGTTCTTCGGCGCGTTCAGTCCGCCAAGAATTCCAACAAGTTGACGCCGAAGTGGGAAGGCCCTTATCGGGTGAGACGAGTCACAAGGCCTGGCGCTGTCCGCCTTGAGACCGAAGATGGCATTCCGGTGAGCAACTCCTGGAACATAGAACATCTTCGTAAGTTTTTCCCATAAGGCGCGGTTGCCGGAACCTGTTCCGGCAACCACCTTTTGTACAAGTCTTGCCGCTGTTGCATGTAATCCTTTGTACAAAGCCGGGCGCAGATCCCGTGCGTAAATAAAACCCCATGTGCTCCGCACAGCTTGTCCATTGCATGCATTAGTTCCTTTCTTGCATGCGATTATCTAACACTTTGTGCAGCACCTACATCCGGTAAGCAGTAACGAGCCGAAGAGCACCATATTATTATTTTCTCTTCTTTCTTTTTCTTATAAAGGAAAAGAAGGTTCTCTCGCACACAAGTTTGCCAGGGGGAAGGAGAAGATTGTGGTATGGGCCAGGCGTCGTTCAAGCAAAGACTTGCCTTACCGGGAAGCAAATGACAGAAAAGCTAAGTTGCCAAAGTTTGAGCGATCACTTTTTTAAATTTTTGAGTTATCTTCCTCGAACGACCCTGCTTTGTATGGAAAACCTGTGCGCAGAGGAACCAACTCGTGGCTAGTTGCACCCTTACTTTGTTTCGAGTCCGCTCAACAGCTTAAGCGTGCTGCATCTAGTCGCGACAAGGTTTCTTGTCGGAAGCAGCGTCGCCAGCAGGCTGCTGAAGTTCCGCACTCAGCGCTCGCGGCTCGGGCGCCTGCGCCGACAAGTTCCCTAGAAGCGTAGGGTAAAAACATACAAAGGAAGGAATCTAGTAGAGGAAATAACATTGCAATTAATAAACAGAAATGAAGTTATATTACAAAGATAACTTGTCGCAGCTCTAACAGACTGTTCTCATAACATGACTAGCAGCGACAAGGGAAAAGAAGAAATGGGCGGCCTAATCTACGCGTCCGCCCTCGACTCGCTTGATATCGCTCACCTTGTCCACAATGGGTGCGACAAGGGCCTTGAGTGCATCCAGATCGGCGTCAGGCGGCAAGGACCTGAGGACGTTGGTGAAGCTGAGGCGTGGATTGCGGAAGGCTACCTTCATCAGCACCTTCTGGAGAACCCCGGCGCAGATTTGGCGCGACTCGTCGGCCAGCTGCTTCGGGATCCTCTCCCGGATCCGCTGGAGTGCCGTCGCCACGCCCTTGAAGAATAGGCTGAGCTTGGCGCTGGGTTGAAGGCTCTCGTCGGAAGGATACCCAAAGTCATCCATCCCCAGCTGCGCCAGCTCCTCGTTGATGACGGCGGCAGTGTTCACCAGGCCCTCGGTCCAGTGCTCCACCGTGTCTCTGAACGAGTTCCGGGTAACTGCAATGCTCTCCAGCAGCGCCGTGTCAGCCTTGACCTTCTCCGCCAAGGTCTTCTCCCGCTCCTTGGCGGCCTCCAGCGTCTGCGTCAGCGTGGCCAGCTTCAGCTCCAGGTCTGCTTTGGAATCCTTGGCGGCGCTGAGCTCCTTGCCCCTCTCAGCGAGAAGGCCTTGCAGCTCGCCATGGGCGGCAGCATCCTTCTCGCGCTCACGCTTGAGCACGGCAATCTCCTCGCCACTCTTCCCAATATCGGCCTCCAGCCGCGCCACCTTCTCCTCTAGCTCCTTATTAGCGGCCTCTGCAGTTTCCGCGGCATCCTTTGCCTCCTTGAGCGCCCCGCCAAGTGCTCGCTCACGCTCGGCGAGCTCTTCCTCGTAGCTGTTGAGGTGGGCCTTCCGCTGCACTAGCTTGCCTTCCCGCGCGGACTGCTTCTCGGCAGCAAGTCTTTGTTCCTCCTCAGCCTCGGCCTTCTCAAGAAGAAAGGCCGTGCGCTCCTCGTCGACTCGCTCCCGCTCCTGCGCCAGGGACCGAAGAGCTTCTTGATTTTGGCTCCGGAGCTCTTCCGCGCGCTTTTCCATGTCAACTCCCGCCTTCGCGACAAGCGCTTCCCGGGAAGCCAGCCTGGCTTGCCGGGTGCGGTAGAGTGACAGCAGCTTCCGTAGCAGCTGCTCCTCCTCAGGCTCGCCGCTGCTGCTGCTGGGCGCGTCAACCAATGATAGTCCAGCAGAGGCGAGCACCTCCCCGTCAAAAGTCTCCCCCTCGACCGGCGACCTGGAGCTCGACGCCCATGGTAGCTTGATGAAGATGTCATCGCCGGCCTTCAAATAGGCACCGGACTGGGGCTCCTCGGAGCCCGGCTCCACAGAAGCAGCAGAGGGTTCAGCGGTCGGTGCAGCGCCCGGCGCTCCTGTGGCCTCAGGGTCGTCAGTGCGATCGCCCGACCCCTCGCCGGCTTCCGCAGCAGCAGCCCCGGCGGCCTCCTCGCCGGCGGTCACATCAGCACCGGCACCTTCCTCGCCGGCGCCCTCAGTCTCCATTGGCTCAGCCGAAGATGGGTCTGAAGAACGAAGAGGGGAGGAAAATCAATCAAAAAATCCAAGAAAGGAAAAACGAAAGAAGCAGAACCCAAGGGAAAGTTTTTGGGCAAGTGGATTACCTGCGCCAAGATCTTCCGTCGCGGCCTCGGTCGCCGCAGGATCAGCAGTGCCGTCCCTTGCCGGAGAGTCCCCCCTTACCGGAGAGCGCTCCCTTGCCGGGGACTCCTCCCTTGGCGGCACAGTTGAAGCAGGTGGCACTTCGGGAGCGGCCTCCGGGCGCTCCTCATGAGGCTGCTCTGCTCCTGTACAAGTCAACAAGCAAGATATCAACAAAGGAAAAAGCACTCAAGCGCGCCCGACAGCAGAAGACTAAACTATGAACTTACGCTGGGGGCTGCTCCGAGGGGTGATTGCCGGGTCCGTCAAGATGGTCTCGGACCCACCTCCTGCCGACGCGATAGGGTCATCCTCGATGACGATCACCGCGGCCTTGGCCCTCTTCGCCACTCTCTGGGCCAGTGTTCTGAAAAGAAAAGAGTCCAGATTGGAGCAAGTCAGATACGAGATATAAACAACAAGATTGAAGGATTATAAGGGCACCGAAGAAACTCACTCTTCTTCCTCCTCGTCGGAGCTGAGCGCGGAAAGATCGAAGTCCGGCCCTCCTCCGGTGCGGCGAGGTGGAGGAGTAGGATCCCTTGCCCGCTTGGCGGGGGCAGTGGCAGTGGCCCGGGAAGATCCCGCTCCAGTTGCCGCTGTTGCGTGAGGCGCTCCTGCGGCAACATTGCTTGCCGCGGTGGAGCGCGTCGCGCGGCTTGGTGGCTGTGGAGCCGGCTGCCGCCCCGACGCGTCCCCAGCCCTGCGAAGGCGCCTCCTTGGCGGGGCCGGGGGCTCCGCCTACGGCAAGCTCTCTGAAGGCTCAGCCTCCTCCTCGCCGGCCTCGCTCGACTTGGCTTCAGAACCGGCAGGCTCCTCTTCGCCCATGAACTCCGCGCGTTCGGCAAGGTTTGCCGCCTCTGCAGCCTCCACCTCCTCCACAGTAAACCCAATCACACCCGCAGCAGCTGCAGCCGCAGCCTCTTCCGCCCTAGTAGCGATGAGCTGCAGCTCCTCGTCGGTGGTGTCACGGGTGAGGCTCTTCTGCTCGTCGGCGCGGACCGGCACTTCCTCCAAGGTGTCGAAGAACGCTTGCTCAACGTCATCCGCAGGTTCTTGCCAAGTTGGGACGATGCCGTGTGAATCGCACAACGGCATCATGGCGCGGATCCGGTCAAGCGAAGAGTTATTGCACAAAGGAACTACGCCCCGCGGCAGTGTGAATGGTTGCTGGGGGTCGCGTTTGAATAATTCCAAGAGCATTGCATCCAACTCCAAGACGGTGAAGTTGTAGTTGAGGTCCGGCCGCAGCCTCATGATGTCCGCCGAATTCTTGAATTCCCAGGCGGTCCTCCCCCTCTCCTGCAGGGGGGCAATGCGGCGGCGAAGGAAATCTTCCCCGACAGCACCTACGGTGAGCCCGGCAAGCCTGAGGCGAAGAATCCTAGTGATGGTGATCTTCAGCCTCTCGTCTTCCGGGGCCACGTTGCTCCAGTCATTGCCGTGCACTATTGGAGTTTGGCGCACGACGGTGAAGGGCTGCGGATCCTCCTCGACGATCCGACACCACTCCGCTCTCCACTCCTCCCACTTGCTGCGGAGCTCACCCTCCAAGTATGCATCCTTCTTGCCGACTCTCGAGATCCAAGCAATCCCTCCGGCAAGCGGCTCTCCTCTCTCTACCCGAGGCATAAAGTAGTGGCGGAAAAGGGCAACACTAGGGTGGACTCCGACAAAGTTTTCGCACAAGTGTGCGAAAACTGCCATGGTCAGGACAGCATTGGGGGGAAGTCAAGGAGGCAGAAGCCATATGTGTTCATAATATCGCAGAAGAACTCCGAGAAGGGAGGGTAGAGCCTGCAATACAAGAATAGCGGGAAGAATGGGTACCCATTTGGAGCCAGCTTCGAAGTGGTAGCCGGGAGTACCCTCGTGCGTGGATGCGCACGCGTCTCCGTCGCCCAAAAGAGATAGAAGTACTCCCTCAGCTCCTGCACGCCGAGCTGGGGGGTGAAGATCGCCCGCTCCTTCCGCGGCGCCGCGAGCCGCTGCGCCTCGGCCGACTTCACGCCCTTTCCCTTGTCGGATTTCGGAGCCATGGCGGAGGTGGTGGGGAAGGTCGTCGGGGTGGTGATGCTGGTGGCAATGAGGGGCGGAGCGCTGCTCTCTCGGCTTCGAGAAGAAGGGGGGAGCGGCGGAGTTTGTGAAGAAGGAGTAGCAGCAACCAGCGAGGGGGAACAAACTGCCTCTGTTTCCTCTGCTTATAAAGAGGGACGGGGCGGACGTTTCGCCCTTCCTAATAAACAACCACCCACGATCTCTCCCACGATGCAGCATTCAACGCGTGTCGTTATGGGAGAGCGCAGTGGATGCGGAACAAGATTTGGCGTGGCCCAGCCCGCGTGTGCCCGTGCCCTGTCTTGGGCCTGGCCCAACAGCGCTCGGCACCGTGTCGGTGTACTAGAATAGGGGTACCCTAGTACCCCGAACTTGTGCACGGGCAGTTGCAGCACCCCGCGGCAAAGGCTTGCCGGGCGAACGCCAAGGACCCTCCAAGGTTCCCTTGGAGCCATTCAAGAACAAAGTATTAAAGCTCAGGATACAAGGCCCCGGCAAGAGGAGCTTGCCGGGAAGGCCAACCAAGGCACTCTAAGGAACTTGCCGTGACGCGCCACGCGCTCCGGCAAGGCGACAAGGCCCCGGCAAGAGGAGCTTGCCGGGAAGACTAAACAAGGTACCTGGAAGCCCGGCGAGCGACAAGCCTCCGGGCCCGACAAGATAGCAGCAGCGGCAAGGCGCTTGCCGCGACAGGCGGACACTCTGCGCCCATGCTCCAGCGCATCCACCAACGTGTCGCTCTGGGGGCCTCTCCAGGCGCACGTGGCGGGAGGCTGTGCAGCCAGCGGTGCGCAGTGGCATGCAAAGCTGACAAGATCGCCATCGTGGTGAACGGTGGCGCCCCTAACGGTCCTTTTCTGCATTGTTCGGGCGACTCAGACGGGCATTTAATGCCCTTGTCCCCTGCCGTCAGGGTTAGGTAGGGTACACTGTACAAGCAACTGTATCAACTACCTTGCTTTTTACTTTTTACCCTCCTCTGCGTGCCACCTGTCGGTGACCCCTTTAACATATAAAAGGAGGCCCATGCGCAACGTAGAGGGGTGTTCGGTTCGATTCGGAGCCTCAGACAGTTTGCTTCGATCGATCCGTAGCCCAGAGAACATCACACTCTCGCTTTGGAGAGCAGGAACACCAGATAATACAACCAGACAAGCAGCAGTAGGAGTGTTATCTCTCCGGAGAGCTCCGAAGCTGGGTAAACTGCTCGTGTGCCTCGCCTCGATCTGCTCTTCGTGCGATCTCCGCCCCCCGCCGAACCGAAAAGGGTCCAGTCCGCCGGCCCCATAGGTGTTCGAGGATCAGTTCGCCCCGACAGTGTTGAAAATTTATAACGTCACTTTGAATGGTGCATAGGAACGCAAAAAAATTGCGGAGTTCCAAAAACTTGAAAAAAATGAAGTGCCCGTGTAACGGATGAGTTCTCGTCCGCAACCCTGATACTCCGAAAGAGATAGCCCAGTTTGTACACGAAGTGTGTTCAGTTTTTGCCGTAACCATCTCTACTATTTTGCACATGACATGTGGGTGAAATGATGATAACATGCCAAGTTTCAACATTTTCAGAGTTCATTTTGTAGTGATTTTCAATTTCACGGTCATTTAGCTCTCTAAACAAATCGGTAAATGATTGAAAACTAGTAAATGATGTCAGAACGTGTTGAAAATTGATGACCTCACTTTGAATGGTGCATACGGAATGCAAAAAAGTCTGGAGTTCAAATAAGTTTTAAAAAAATTAGTGCCCATGTAACAGATGAGTTCTCGTCCGAAACCCTGATACTCCAAAAGAGATTTTCCAGTTTGTACACGAAGTGCGTCCAGTTTTTTCCGTAACCCTCTCTACTATTTTGCACATGTTATGTGGGCAAATGATGATACCATGCCAAGTTTCAATATTTACAGAGTTCATTTCGTAGTGATTTTCAATTTCACGGTCATTTAGCTCTCTAAATAAATCGGTAAATGACTAAAAAATAGCAAATGATGTTAGAAAGTGTTGAAAAGTGATGACATCTCTTGGAGTGGTGCATACGGAATGCAAAAAAGTCTGGAGTTCAAATAAGTTTAAAAAAATGAAGTGCCTGTGTAATAAATGAGTTCTCGTCCGAAACCCTGATACTCCGAAAGAGATTTTCCAGTTTGTACACGAAGTGCGTCCAGTTTTTCCCGTAACCCTCTCTACTATTTTGCACATGCCATGTGGGTGAAATTATGATACCATGCCAAGTTTAAACCTTTTCAGTGTTCATTTTGTAGTGATTTTCAATTTCATGGTCATTTAGCTCTCTAAACAAATCGGTAAATGACTGAAAGTAGCAAATGATGTAAGAAAGTGTTGAAAATTTATGACGTCACTTTGAATGGTGCATAGGAACGCAAAAAAAGTCTGGAGTTCAAATAAGTTTAAAAAAATGAAGTGCCCGTGTAACAGATGAGTTCTCGTCCGAAACCCTGATACTCCGAAAGAGATTGCCCAGTTTGTACACAAAGTGCGTCCAGTTTTTGCCGTAACCCCCTCTACTCTTTTTCACATGCCATGTGGGGGAAATGATGATACCATGCCGAGTTTCAACCTTTTCAGAGTTCATGTTGTAGTGATTTGAATTTCACTGTCATTTAGTTCTCTAAACAAATATGTAAATGAATGAAAAATAGCAAATGATGTCAGAACGTGTTGAAAATTGAAGACCTCACTTTGAATGGTGCATACGGAACACAAAAAAATCTTGGAGTTCAAATAAGTTTAAAAAAATGAAGTGCCCGTGTAACCGATGAGTTCTCGTCTGAAACCCTGATACTCCAAAAGAAATTGTCCATTTTGTAGATGAAGTGTGTCTAGTTTTTGCTGTAACCCTCTTTACTATTTTGCACATCCCATGTGTGTGACATGATGATACCATGCCAAGTTTCAACATTTTTAGAGTTAATTTTGTAGTGATTTTCAATTTCATGGTCATTTAGCTCCCTAAATAAATCGGTAAATGACTGAAAATAGCAAATGATGTTATAAAGTGTTGAAAATTGATGGCGTCGCTTTGAATGGTGCATACAGAACGCAAAAAAGTTTGGAGTTCAAATAAGTTTAAAAACATGAAGTGCCCGTGTAACAGATGAGTTCTCGTCTGAAACCCTGATACTCCGAAAGAGATTTTCCAGTCTATACATGACGTGCGTCCAGTTTTTTCTGTAACCCTCTCTACTATTTTGCACATGCTATGTGGGTGGATGATGATACCATGCCAAGTTTCAACATTTACAGAGTTCATTTTGTAGTGATTTTCAATTTCACGGTCATTTAGCTCTCTAAATAAATCGGTAAATGACTGAAAAATAGCAAATGATGTTAGAAAGTGTTGAAAAATGATTGCATCTCTTTGAATGGTGCATAGGAACACAAAAAAATGTCTAGAGTTCAAATAAGTTTAAAAAATGAAGTGCCCGTGTAACAGATGAGTTCTCGTCCGAAACCCTGATACTCCGAAAGAGATTGTCCAATTTGTACACGAATTATGTCCAGTTTTTGCCGTAACCCTCTACTGTTTTGCACATGCCATGTGGGTGAAATGATGATACCATGCCAAGTTTCAACCTTTTCAGAGTTCATTTTGTAGTGATTTTCAATTTCGCGGTCATTTAGCTCTCTAAACAAATCAGGAAATGACTGAAAATAGCAAATGATGTTATAAAGTATTGAAAATTTATGACGTCGCTATGAATGGTGCATAGGAGCGCAAAAAAAGTCTGGAGTTCAAATAAGTTAAAAAAAATGAAGTGCCCGTGTAACAGATGAGTTCTCGTCCAAAACCCGGATACTCCGAAAGAGATTGCCCAGTTTGTACACGAAGTGCGTCCAGTTTTTGCCGTAACCCTCTCTACTCTTTTTCACATGCCATGTGGGTGAAATGATGATACCATGCCAAGTTTCAACCTTTTTAGAGTTCATTTTGTAGTGATTTGCAATTTCACGGTCATTTAGCTTTCTAAATAAATCGGTAAATGACTGAAAATAGCAAATGATGTTAGAAAGAGTTGAAAATTGATGACGTCGCTTTGAATGGTGCATACGGAACGCAAAAAAAGTCTGGAGTTCAAATAAGTTTAAAAAAATGAATGCCCGTGTAACAGATGAGTTCTCGTCCGAAACCCTCATACTCCGAAAGAGATTTTCCAGTTTGTTCACGAAGTGCGTCCAGTTTTTGCCCTAACCCTCTCTACTATTTTGCACATGCTGTGTGGATGAATGATGATACCCTGCCAAGTTTCAACACTTTCAGAGTTCATTTTGTAGTGATTTTCAATTTCATAGTCATTTAGCTCTCTAAACAAATCGGTAAATGACTGAAAATAGCAAATGATGTTAGAAAGTGTTGAAAATTGATGACATCTCTTTGAATGGCGCATAGGAACACAAAAAAATGTCTGGAGTTCAAATAAGTTTAAAAAAATGAATTGCCTGTGTAACAGATGAGTTCTCATCCGAAACCGTGATACTCCGAAAGAGATTGTCCAGTTTGTACACGAAGTGCGTCCGGTTTTGCCGTAACCTTTTCAAAGTTCATTTGGTAGTGATTTTCAATTTCACGGTCATTTAGCTCTCTAAACAAATCGATAAATGACTGAAAAAGAGCAAATGATGTCAGAACGTGTTGAAAAGTGATGACCTCGCTTTGAATGGTGCATAGGAACGCAAAAAATGTCTGGAGTTCAAATAAGTTTAAAAAATGAAGTGCCCGTGTAACAGATGAGTTTTCGTCCGAGACCCTGATACTCTGAAAGAGATTACCCAGTTTGGACACGAAGTGTGTCCAGTTTTTGCCGTAACCCTCTACTCTTTTGCACATGCCATGTGGGTGAAATGATGATACCATGCCAAGTTTTGACCTTTTCAGAGTTCATTTTGTAGTGATTTTCAATTTCACAGTCATTTAGCTCACTAGACAAATCGGTAAATACCTGAAAGTAGCAAATGATGTTAGAAAGTGTTGAAAATTTATGACATCATCTTGAATGGTGCATTGGAACGCAAAAAAAGTCTGGAGTTCAAATAAGTTTAAAAAATGAAGGGCCCGTGTAGCAGATGAGTTCTCGTTCGAAACCCTGATACTCCGAAACAGATTGCCCAGTTTGTACACGAAGTGCGTCCAGTTTTTGCCGTAACCCTCTCTACTCTTTTTCACATGCCATGTGGGGGAAATGATGATACCATGCCGAGTTTCAACCTTTTCAGAGTTCATTTTGTAGTGATTTCAATTTCACTGTCATTTAGCTCTCTAAACAAATAGGTAAATGACTAAAAAATAGCGAACGATGTCAGAACGTGTTGAAAATTGAAGACCTCGCTTTGAATGGTGCATACAGAACGCAAAAAAAGCTTGGAGTTCAAATAAGTCTAAAAAGATGAAGTGCCCGTGTAACCGATGAGTTCTCGTCTGAAACCCTGATACTCCAAAAGAGATTGTCCATTTTGTAGACGAAGTGTGTCCAGTTTTTGCTGTAACCCTCTCTACTATTTTGCACATCCCATGTGGGTGACATGATGATACCATGCCAAGTTTCAACATTTTTAGAGTTCATTTTGTAGTGATTTTCAATTTCACGGTCATTTAGCTCTCTAAATAAATCGGTAAATGACTGAAAATAGCAAATGATGTTAGAAAGTGTTGAAAATTGATGGCGTCGCTTTGAATGGTGCATACAGAACGCAAAAAAGTTTGGAGTTCAAATAAGTTTTAAAAAATGAAGTGCCCGTGTAACAGATGAGTTCTCGTCCGAAACCCTGATACTCCGGAAGATATTTTCCAGTCTGTACACAAAGTGCGTCCAGTTTTTTCTGTAACCCTCTCTACTATTTTACACATGCTATGTGGGTGGATGATGATACCATGCCAAGTTTCAACATTTACAGAGTTCATTTGGTAGGGTAGCTCTCTAAATAAATTGGTAAATGACTGAAAATAGCAAATGATGTCAGAACATGTTGAAAAGTGATGACCTCGCTTTGAATGGTGCATACGGAACGCAAAAAAAGTCTAGAGTTCAAATAAGTTTAAAAACTGGAGTGCCTGTGTAACCTATGAGTTCTCACTCGAAACCCTGATACTCCGAAAAAGATTGTCCAGTTTGCACACGAAGTGTGTCTAGTTTTTGTCGTAACCCTCTCTACTATTTTGCACATGACATGTGGGTGAAATGGTGATACCATGCCAAGTTTCAACATTTTCAGAGTTCATTTTGTAGTGATTTTCAATTTCACGGTCATTTAGCTCTGTAAATAAATCGATAAATGACTGAAAATAGCAAATGATGTTAGAAAGTGTTGAAAATTGATGAGGTTGCTTTGAATGGTGCATAGGAACGCAAAAAAAGTCTGGAGTTGAAATAAGTTTAAAAAAATGAAGTGCCTGTGTAACAGATGAGTTCTCGTCCGAAACCCTGATACTCCGAAAGAGATTGCCCAGTTTGTACACGAAGTACTTCCAGTTTTTGCCGTAACCCTGTATACTCTTTTTCACATGCCATGTGGGGGAAATGATGATACCATGCCGAGTTTCAACCTTTTCAGAGTTCATTTTGTAGTGATTTCAATTTCACTGTCATTTAGCTCTCTAAACAAATAGGTAAATGACTAAAAAATAGCAAATGATGTCAGAACGTGTTGAAAATTGAAGACCTCGCTTTGAATGGTGCATACGGAACGCAAAAAAAGCTTGGAGTTCAAATAAGTTTAAAAATGAAGTGCCCGTGTAACCGATGAGTTCTCGTCTGAAACCCTGATACTCCAAAAGAGATTGTCCATTTTGTAGACGAAGTGTGTCCAGTTTTTGTTGTAACCCTCTCTCCTATTTTGCACATCCCATGTGGGTGACATGATGATACCATGCCAAGTTTCAACATTTTTAGAGTTAATTTTGTAGTGATTTTCAATTTCACGGTCATTTAGCTCTCTACATAAATCGGTAAATGACTGAAAATAGCAAATGATGTTAGAAAGTGTTGAAAATTGATGGCGTCGCTTTGAATGGTGCATACAGAACGCAAAAAAGTTTGGAGTTCAAATAAGTTTAAAAAAATGAAGTGCCCGTGCAACAGATGAGTTCTCGTCCGAAACCCTGATACTCGGAAAGATATTTTCCAGTCTGTACACAAAGTGCGTCCAGTTTTTTCTGTAACCCTCTCTACTATTTTACACATGCTATATGGGTGGATGATGATACCATGCCAAGTTTCAACATTTACAGAGTTCATTTGGTAGTGATTTTCAACTTCACGGTCATTTAGCTCTCTAAATAAATCGGTAAATGACTGAAAATAGCAAATGATGTCAGAACATGTTGAAAAGTGATGACCTCGCTTTGAATGGTGCATACGGAACGCAAAAAAAGTCTAGAGTTCAAATAAGTTTAAAAAATGGAGTGCCTGTGTAACCTATGAGTTCTCACTCGAAACCCTGATACTCCGAAAAAGATTGTCCAGTTTGCACATGAAGTGTGTCTAGTTTTTGTCGTAACCCTCTCTACTATTTTGCACATGACATGTGGGTGAAATGGTGATACCATGCCAAGTTTCATCATTTTCAGAGTTCATTTTGTAGTGATTTTCAATTTCACGGTCATTTAGCTGTGTAAATAAATCGATAAATGACTGAAAATAGCAAATGATGTTAGAAAGTGTTGAAAATTGATGAGGTTGCTTTGAATGGTGCATAGGAACGCAAAAAAAGTCTGGAGTTGAAATAAGTTTAAAAAAATGAAGTGCCTGTGTAACAGATGAGTTCTCGTCCGAAACCCTGATACTCCGAAAGAGATTGCCCAGTTTGTACACGAAGTACTTCCAGTTTTTGCCGTAACCCTCTCTACTCTTTTTCACATGCCATGTGGGGGAAATGATGATACCATGCCGAGTTTCAACCTTTTCAGAGTTCATTTTGTAGTGATTTCAATTTCACTGTCATTTAGCTCTCTAAACAAATAGGTAAATGACTAAAAAATAGCAAATGATGTCAGAACGTGTTGAAAATTGAAGACCTCGCTTTGAATGGTGCATACAGAACGCAAAAAAAGCTTGGAGTTCAAATAAGTTTAAAAATGAAGTGCCCGTGTAACCGATGAGTTCTCGTCTGAAACCCTGATACTCCAAAAGAGATTGTCCATTTTGTAGACGAAGTGTGTCCAGTTTTTTCTGTAACCCTCTCTCCTATTTTGCACATCCCATGTGGGTGACATGATGATACCATGCCAAGTTTCAACATTTTTAGAGTTAATTTTGTAGTGATTTTCAATTTCACGGTCATTTAGCTCTCTACATAAATCGGTAAATGACTGAAAATAGCAAATGATGTTAGAAAGTGTTGAAAATTGATGGCGTCGCTTTGAATGGTGCATACAGAACGCAAAAAAGTTTGGAGTTCAAATAAGTTTAAAAAAATGAAGTGCCCGTGCAACAGATGAGTTCTCGTCCGAAACCCTGATACTCCGAAAGATATTTTCCAGTCTGTACACAAAGTGCGTCCAGTTTTTTCTGTAACCCTCTCTACTATTTTACACATGCTATGTGGGTGGATGATGATACCATGCCAAGTTTCAACATTTACAGAGTTCATTTGGTAGGGTAGTGATTTTCAATTTCACGGTCATTTAGCTCTCTAAATAAATCGGTAAATGACTGAAAATAGCAAATGATGTCAGAACATGTTGAAAAGTGATGACCTCGCTTTGAATGGTGCATACGGAACGCAAAAAAAGTCTAGAGTTCAAATAAGTTTAAAAAATGGAGTGCCTGTGTAACCTATGAGTTCTCACTCGAAACCCTGATACTCCGAAAAAGATTGTCCAGTTTGCACACGAAGTGTGTCTAGTTTTTGTCGTAACCCTCTCTACTATTTTGCACATGACATGTGGGTGAAATGGTGATACCATGCCAAGTTTCCAAATTTTCAGAGTTCATTTTGTAGTGATTTTCAATTTCACGGTCATTTAGCTCTGTAAATAAATCGATAAATGACTGAAAATAGCAAATGATGTTAGAAAGTGTTGAAAATTGATGAGGTTGCTTTGAATGGTGCATAGGAATGCAAAAAAAGTCTGGAGTTGAAATAAGTTTAAAAAAATGAAGTGCCTGTGTAACAGATGAGTTCTCGTCCGAAACCCTGATACTCCGAAAGAGATTGCCCAGTTTGTACACGAAGTACTTCCAGTTTTTGACGTAACCCTGTCTAGTCTTTTTCACATGCCATGTGGGGGAAATGATGATACCATGCCGAGTTTCAACCTTTTCAGAGTTCATTTTGTAGTGATTTCAATTTCACTGTCATTTAGCTCTCTAAACAAATAGGTAAATGACTAAAAAATAGCAAATGATGTCAGAACGTGTTGAAAATTGAAGACCTCGCTTTGAATGGTGCATACGGAACGCAAAAAAAGCTTGGAGTTCAAATAAGTTTAAAAATGAAGTGCCCGTGTAACCGATGAGTTCTCGTCTGAAACCCTGATACTCCAAAAGAGATTGTCCATTTTGTAGACGAAGTGTGTCCAGTTTTTGCTGTAACCCTCTCTCCTATTTTGCACATCCCATGTGGGTGACATGATGATACCATGCCAAGTTTCAACATTTTTAGAGTTAATTTTGTAGTGATTTTCAATTTCACGGTCATTTAGCTCTCTACATAAATCGGTAAATGACTGAAAATAGCAAATGATGTTAGAAAGTGTTGAAAATTGATGGCGTCGCTTTGAATGGTGCATACAGAACGCAAAAAAGTTTGGAGTTCAAATAAGTTTAAAAAAATGAAGTGCCCGTGCAACAGATGAGTTCTCGTCCGAAACCCTGATACTCCGAAAGATATTTTCCAGTCTGTACACAAAGTGCGTCTAGTTTTTTCTGTAACCCTCTCTACTATTTTACACATGCTATGTGGGTGGATGATGATACCATGCCAAGTTTCAACATTTACAGAGTTCATTTGGTAGTGATTTTCAATTTCACGGTCATTTAGCTCTCTAAATAAATCGGTAAATGACTGAAAATAGCAAATGATGTCAGAACATGTGGAAAAGTGATGACCTCGCTTTGAATGGTGCATACGGAACGCAAAAAAAGTCTAGAGTTCAAATAAGTTTAAAAAATGGAGTGCCTGTGTAACCTATGAGTTCTCACTCGAAACCCTGATACTCCGAAAAAGATTGTCCAGTTTGCACACGAAGTGTGTCTAGTTTTTGTCGTAACCCTCTCTACTATTTTGCACATGACATGTGGGTGAAATGGTGATACCATGCCAAGTTTCAACATTTTCAGAGTTCATTTTGTAGTGATTTTCAATTTCACGGTCATTTAGCTCTGTAAATAAATCGATAAATGACTGAAAATAGCAAATGATGTTAGAAAGTGTTGAAAATTGATGAGGTTGCTTTGAATGGTGCATAGGAACGCAAAAAAAGTCTGGAGTTGAAATAAGTTTAAAAAAATGAAGTGCCTGTGTAATAGATGAGTTCTCGTCCGAAACCCTGATACTCCGAAAGAGATTGCCCAGTTTGTACACGAAGTACTTCCAGTTTTTGCCGTAACCCTCTCTACTCTTTTTCACATGCCATGTGGGGGAAATGATGATACCATGCCGAGTTTCAACCTTTTCAGAGTTCATTTTGTAGTGATTTCAATTTCACTGTCATTTAGCTCTCTAAACAAATAGGTAAATGACTAAAAAATAGCAAATGATGTCAGAACGTGTTGAAAATTGAAGACCTCGCTTTGAATAGTGCATACGGAACGCAAAAAAAGCTTGGAGTTCAAATAAGTTTAAAAATGAAGTGCCCGTGTAACCGATGAGTTCTCGTCTGAAACCCTGATACTCCAAAAGAGATTGTCCATTTTGTAGACGAAGTGTGTCCAGTTTTTGCTGTAACCCTCTCTACTATTTTGCACATCCCATGTGGGTGACATGATGATACCATGCCAAGTTTCAACATTTTTAGAGTTAATTTTGTAGTGATTTTCAATTTCACGGTCATTTAGCTCTCTACATAAATCGGTAAATGACGGAAAATAGCAAATGATGTTAGAAAGTGTTGAAAATTGATGGCGTCGCTTTGAATGGTGCATACAGAACGCAAAAAAGTTTGGAGTTCAAATAAGTTTAAAAAAATGAAGTGCCCGTGTAACAGATGAGTTCTCGTCCGAAACCCTGATACTCCGAAAGATATTTTCCAGTCTGTACACAAAGTGCGTCCAGTTTTTTCTGTAACCCTCTCTACTATTTTACACATGCTATGTGGGTGGATGATGATACCATGCCAAGTTTCAACATTTACAGAGTTCATTTGGTAGTGATTTTCAATTTCACGGTCATTTAGCTCTCTAAATAAATTGGTAAATGACTGAAAATAGCAAATGATGTCAGAACATGTTGAAAAGTGATGACCTCGCTTTGAATGGTGCATACGGAACGCAAAAAAAGTCTAGAGTTCAAATAAGTTTAAAAAATGGAGTGCCTGTGTAACCTATGAGTTCTCAGTCGAAACCCTGATACTCCGAAAAAGATTGTCCAGTTTGCACACGAAGTGTGTCTAGTTTTTGTCGTAACCCTTTCTACTATTTTGCACATGACATGTGGGTGAAATGGTGATACCATGCCAAGTTTCAACATTTTCAGAGTTCATTTTGTAGTGATTTTCAATTTCACGGTCATTTAGCTCTGTAAATAAATCGATAAATGACTGAAAATAGCAAATGATGTTAGAAAGTGTTGAAAATTGATGAGGTTGCTTTGAATGGTGCATAGGAACGCAAAAAAAGTCTGGAGTTGGAATAAGTTTAAAAAAATGAAGTGCCTGTGTAACAGATGAGTTCTCGTCCGAAACCCTGATACTCCGAAAGAGATTGCCCAGTTTGTACACGAAGTACTTCCAGTTTTTGCCGTAACCCTCTCTACTCTTTTTCACATGCCATGTGGGGGAAATGATGATACCATGCCGAGTTTCAACCTTTTCAGAGTTCATTTTGTAGTGATTTCAATTTCACAGTCATTTAGCTCTCTAAACAAATAGGTAAATGACTAAAAAATAGCAAATGATGTCAGAACGTGTTGAAAATTGAAGACCTCGGTTTGAATGGTGCATACGGAACGCAAAAAAAGCTTGGAGTTCAAATAAGTTTAAAAATGAAGTGCCCGTGTAACCGATGAGTTCTCGTCTGAAACCCTGATACTCCACAAGAGATTGTCCATTTTGTAGACGAAGTGTGTCCAGTTTTTGCTGTAACCCTCTCTACTATTTTGCACATCCCATGTGGGTGAGATGATGATACCATGCCAAGTTTCAACATTTTTAGAGTTAATTTTGTAGTGATTTTCAATTTCACGGTCATTTAGCTCTCTACATAAATCGGTAAATGACTGAAAATAGCAAATGATGTTAGAAAGTGTTGAAAATTGATGGCGTCGCTTTGAATGGTGCATATAGAACGCAAAAAAGTTTGTAGTTCAAATAAGTTTAAAAAAATGAAGTGCCCGTTTAATAGATGAGTTCTCGTCCGAAACCCTCATACTCCGGAAGAGATTTTCCAGTCTGTACACGAAGTGCGTCCAGTTTTTTCTGCAACCCTCTCTACTATTTTACATATGCTATGTGGGTGTATGATGATACCATGCCAAGTTTCAACATTTACAGCGTTCATTTTGTAGTGATTTTCAATTTCACGGTCATTTAGCTTTCTAAATAAATCGGTAAATGACTGAAAAATAGCAAATGATGTTAGAAAGTGTTGAAAATTGATGACATCTCTTTTAATGGTGCATAGGAACGCAAAAAAATGTCTGGAGTTCAAATAAGTTTAAAAAAATGAAGTGCCCGTGTAACATGTGAGTTCTCGTCCGAAACCCTGATACTACGAAAGAGATTGTCGAGTTTGTGAACGAAGTGTGTCCAGTTTTTGCCATAACCTTCTACTCTTTTGCACATGCCATGTGGGTGAAATGATGATACCATGCCAAGTTTCAACATTTACAGAGTTCATTTTGTAGTGATTTTCGATTTCACGGTCATTTAGCTCTCTAAATAAATCGGTAAATGACTGAAAAATAGCAAATGATGTTAGAAAGTGTTGAAAATTGATGACATCTCTATGAATGGTGCATAGGAACGCAAAAAAAATGTCTGGAGTTCAAATAAGTTTAAAAAAATGAAGTGCCCGTGTAACAGATGAGTTCTCGTCCGAAACCCTGATACTCCGAAAGAGATTTTCCAGTTTGTACATGAAGTGCGTCCAGTTTTTTCCATAACCCTCTCTACTATTTTGCACATGCTATGTGGGTGAATGATGATACCATGCCAAGTTTCAACACTTACAGAGTTCATTTTGTAGTGATTTTCAATTTCAAGGTCATTTAGCTCTCTAAATATTCGGTAAATGACTGAAAAATAGCAAATGGTGTTAGAAAGTGTTGAAAATTAATGACATCTCTTTGAATGGTGCGTAGGAACGCAAAAAAAGTCTGGAGTTCAAATAAGTTTAAAAAAGATGGAGTGCATGTGTAACCGATGAGTTCTCATTCAAAACCCTGATACTCCGAAAAAGATTGTCCAGTTTGCACATGAAGTGTGTCTAGTTTTTGCCGTAACCCTCTCTACTATTTTGCACATGCAATGTGGGTGAAATGATGATACCATGCCAAGTTTCGACATTTTCAGAGTTCATTTTGTAGTGATTTCAATTTCACGGTCATTTAGCTCTGTAAATAAATGGATAAATGACTGAAAATAGAAAATGATGTTAGAAAGTGTTGAAAATTGATGAGGTCGCTTTGAATGGTGCATAGGAACGGAAAAAGTCTGGAGTTCAAATAAGTTTAAAAAATGAAGGGCCCGTGTAACAGATGAGTTCTCGTCCGAAACCCTGATACTCCGAAAGAGATTGCCCAGTTTGTACACGAAGTGCTTCCAGTTTTTGCCGTAACCCTCTCTACTCTTTTTCACATGCCATGTGGGGGAAATGATGATACCATGCCGAGTTTCAACCTTTTCAGAGTTCATTTTTTAGTGATTTCAATTTCACTGTCATTTAGCTCTCTAAACAAATAGGTAAATGACTAAAAAATAGCAAACGATGTCAGAACGTGTTGAAAATTGAAGACCTCGCTTTGAATGGTGCATACGGAACGCAAAAAAAGCTTGGAGTTCAAATAAGTTTAAAAAAATGAAGTGCCCGTGTAACCGATGAGTTCTCGTCTGAAACCCTGATACTCCAAAAGAGATTGTCCATTTTGTAGACGAAGTGTGTCCAGTTTTTGCTGTAACCCTCTCTACTATCTTGCACATCCCATGTGGGTGACATGATGATACCATGCCATGTTTCAACATTTTTAGAGTTAATTTTGTAGTGATTTTCAATTTCACGGTCATTTAGCTCTCTAAATAAATCGGTAAATGACTGAAAATAGCAAATGATGTTAGAAAGTGTTGAAAATTGATGGCGTCGCTTTGAATGGTGCATACAGAACGCAAAAAAGTTTGGAGTTCAAATAAGTTTAAAAAAATGAAGTGCCCGTTTAACAGATGAGTTCTCGTCCGAAACCCTCATACTCCGGAAGAGATTTTCCAGTCTGTACACGAAGTGCGTCCAGTTTTTTCTGCAACCCTCTCTACTATTTTACATATGCTATGTGGGTGTCTGATGATACCATGCCAAGTTTCAACATTTACAGAGTTCATTTTGTAGTGATTTTCAATTTCACGGTCATTTAGCTCTCTAAATAAATCGGTAAATGACTGAAAAATAGCAAATGGTGTTATAAAGTGTTGAAAATTAATTACATCTCTTTGAATGGTGCATAGGAACGCAAAAAAAGTCTGGAGTTCAAATAAGTTTAAAAAAGATGGAGCGCCTGTGTAACCGATGAGTTCTCATTCGAAACCCTGATACTCCGAAAAAGATTGTCCAGTTTGCACACGATGTGTGTCTAGTTTTTGCCGTAAACCTCTCTACTATTTCGCACATGCAATATGGGTGAAATGATGATACCATGCCAAGTTTTGACATTTTCAGAGTTCATTTCGTAGTGATTTTCAATTTCACGGTCATTTAGCTCTGTAAATAAATCGATAAATGATAGAAAATAGCAAATGATGTTAGAAAGTGTTGAAAATTGATGAGGTCGCTTTGAATGGTGCATAGGAACACAAAAAGTCTGGAGTTCAAATAAGTTTAAAAAATGAAGGGCCCGTGTAACAGATGAGTTCTCGTCCGAAACCCTGATACTCCGAAAGAGATTGCCCAGTTTGTACACGAAGTGCTTCCAGTTTTTGCCGTAACCCTATCTACTCTTTTTCACATGCCATGTGGGGGAAATGATGATACCATGCCGAGTTTCAACCTTTTCAGAGTTCATTTTGTAGTGATTTCAATTTCACTGTCATTTAGCTCTCTAAACAAATAGGTAAATGACTAAAAAATAGCAAACGATGTCAGAACGTGTTGAAAATTGAAGACCTCGCTTTGAATGGTGCATACAGAACGCAAAAAAGCTTGGAGTTCAAATAAGTTTAAAAAAATGAAGTGCCCATGTAACCGATGAGTTCTCGTCTGAAACCCTGATACTCCAAAAGAGATTGTCCATTTTGTAGACGAAGTGTGTCCAGTTTTTGCTGTAACCCTCTCTACTATTTTGCACATCCCATGTGGGTGACATGATGACACCATGCCAAGTTTCAACATTTTTAGAGTTAATTTTGTAGTGACTTTCAATTTCTCGGTCATTTAGCTCTCTAAATAAATCGGTAAATGACTGAAAATAGCAAATGATGTTAGAAAGTGTTAAAAATTGATGGCGTCGCTTTGAATGGTGCATATAGAACGCAAAAAAGTTTGGAGTTCAAATAAGTTTAAAAAAATGAAGTGCCCGTTTAACAGATGAGTTCTCGTCCGAAACCCTGATACTCCGGAAGAGATTTTCCAGTCTGTACACGAAGTGCGTCCAGTTTTTTCTGCAACCCTCTCTACTATTTTACATATGCTATGTGGGTGTATGATGATACCATGCCAAGTTTCAACATTTACAGAGTTCATTTTGTAGTGATTTTCAATTTCACGGTCATTTAGCTCTCTAAATAAATCGGTAAATGACTGAAAAATAGCAAATGGTGTTATAAAGTGTTGAAAATTAATTACATCTCTTTGAATGGTGCATAGGAACGCAAAAAAAGTCTGGAGTTCAAATAAGTTTAAAAAAGATGGAGCGCCTGTGTAACCGATGAGTTCTCATTCGAAACCCTGATACTCCGAAAAAGATTGTCCAGTTTGCACACGATGTGTGTCTAGTTTTTGCCGTAAACCTCTCTACTATTTTGCACATGCAATATGGGTGAAATGATGATACCATGCCAAGTTTTGACATTTTCAGAGTTCATTTCGTAGTGATTTTCAATTTCACGGTCATTTAGCTCTGTAAATAAATCGATAAATGATAGAAAATAGCAAATGATGTTAGAAAGTGTTGAAAATTGATGAGGTCGCTTTGAATGGTGCATAGGAACACAAAAAGTCTGGAGTTCAAATAAGTTTAAAAAATGAAGGGCCCGTGTAACAGATGAGTTCTCGTCCGAAACCCTGATACTCCGAAAGAGATTGCCCAGTTTGTACACGAAGTGCTTCCAGTTTTTGCCGTAACCCTCTCTACTCTTTTTCACATGCCATGTGGGGGAAATGATGATACCATGCCGAGTTTCAACCTTTTCAGAGTTCATTTTGTAGTGATTTCAATTTCACTGTCATTTAGCTCTCTAAACAAATAGGTAAATGACTAAAAAATAGCAAACGATGTCAGAACGTGTTGAAAATTGAAGACCTCGCTTTGAATGGTGCATACAGAACGCAAAAAAGCTTGGAGTTCAAATAAGTTTAAAAAAATGAAGTGCCCATGTAACCGATGAGTTCTCGTCTGAAACCCTGATACTCCAAAAGAGATTGTCCATTTTGTAGACGAAGTGTGTCCAGTTTTTGCTGTAACCCTCTCTACTATTTTGCACATCCCATGTGGGTGACATGATGACACCATGCCAAGTTTCAACATTTTTAGAGTTAATTTTGTAGTGACTTTCAATTTCTCGGTCATTTAGCTCTCTAAATAAATCGGTAAATGACTGAAAATAGCAAATGATGTTAGAAAGTGTTAAAAATTGATGGCGTCGCTTTGAATGGTGCATATAGAACGCAAAAAAGTTTGGAGTTCAAATAAGTTTAAAAAAATAAAGTGCCCGTTTAACAGATGAGTTCTCGTCCGAAACCCTGATACTCCGGAAGAGATTTTCCAGTCTGTACACGAAGTGCGTCCAGTTTTTTCTGCAACCCTCTCTACTATTTTACATATGCTATGTGGGTGTATGATGATACCATGCCATGTTTCAACATTTACAGAGTTCATTTTGTAGTGATTTTCAATTTCACGGTCATTTAGCTCTCTAAATAAATCGGTAAATGACTGAAAAATAGCAAATGGTGTTATAAAGTGTTGAAAATTAATTACATCTCTTTGAATGGTGCATAGGAACGCAAAAAAAGTCTGGAGTTCAAATAAGTTTAAAAAAGATGGAGCGCCTGTGTAACCGATGAGTTCTCATTCGAAACCCTGACACTCCGAAAAAGATTGTCCAGTTTGCACACGATGTGTGTCTAGTTTTTGCCGTAAACCTCTCTACTATTTTGCACATGCAATATGGGTGAAATGATGATACCATGCCAAGTTTCGACATTTTTAGAGTTCATTTTGTAGTGATTTTCAATTTCACGGTCATTTAGCTCTGTAAATAAATCGATAAATGACTGAAAATAGAAAATGATGTTAGAAAGTGTTGAAAATTGATGAGGTCGCTTTCAATGGTGCATAGGAACACAAAAAGTCTGGAGTTCAAATAAGTTTAAAAAATGAAGGGCCCGTGTAACAGATGAGTTCTCGTCCGAAACCCTGATACTCCGAAAGAGATTGCCCAGTTTGTACACGAAGTGCTTCCAGTTTTTGCCGTAACCCTCTCTACTCTTTTTCACATGCCATGTGGGGGAAATGATGATACCATGCCGAGTTTCAACCTTTTCAGAGTTCATTTTGTAGTGATTTCAATTTCACTGTCATTTAGCTCTCTAAACAAATAGGTAAATGACTAAAAAATAGCAAACGATGTCAGAACGTGTTGAAAATTGAAGACCTCGCTTTGAATGGTGCATACAGAACGCAAAAAAGCTTGGAGTTCAAATAAGTTTAAAAAAATGAAGTGCCCGTGTAACCGATGAGTTCTCGTCTGAAACCCTGATACTCCAAAAGAGATTGTCCATTTTGTAGACGAAGTGTGTCCAGTTTTTGCTGTAACCCTCTCTACTATTTTGCACATCCCATGTGGGTGACATGATGACACCATGCCAAGTTTCAACATTTTTAGTGTTAATTTTGTAGTGACTTTCAATTTCTCGGTCATTTAGCTCTCTAAATAAATCGGTAAATGACTGAAAATAGCAAATGATGTTAGAAAGTGTTGAAAATTGATGGCGGCGCTTTGAATGGTGCATATAGAACGCAAAAAAGTTTGGAGTTCAAATAAGTTTAAAAAAATGAAGTGCTCATTTAACAGATGAGTTCTCGTCCGAAACCCTGATACTCCGGAAGAGATTTTCCAGTCTGTACACGAAGTGCGTCCAGTTTTTTCTGCAACCCTCTCTACTATTTTACATATGCTATGTGGGTGTATGATGATACCATGCCAAGTTTCAACATTTACAGAGTTCATTTTGTAGCGATTTTCAATTTCACGGTCATTTAGCTCTCTAAATAAATCGGTAAATGACTGAAAAATAGCAAATGGTGTTATAAAGTGTTGAAAATTAATTACATCTCTTTGAATGGTGCATAGGAACGCAAAAAAAGTCTGGAGTTCAAATAAGTTTAAAAAAGATGGAGCGCCTGTGTAACCGATGAGTTCTCATTCGAAACCCTGACACTCCGAAAAAGATTGTCCAGTTTGCACATGATGTGTGTCTAGTTTTTGCCGTAAACCTCTCTACTATTTTGCACATGCAATATGGGTGAAATGATGATACCATGCCAAGTTTCTACATTTTCAGAGTTCATTTTGTAGTGATTTTCAATTTCACGGTCATTTAGCTCTGTAAATAAATCGATAAATGACTGAAAATAGAAAATGATGTTAGAAAGTGTTGAAAATTGATGAGGTCGCTTTGAATGGTGCATAGGAACACAAAAAGTCTGGAGTTCAAATAAGTTTAAAAAATGAAGGGCCCGTGTAACAGATGAGTTCTCGTCCGAAACCCTGATACTCCGAAAGAGATTGCCCAGTTTGTACACGAAGTGCTTCCAGTTTTTGCCGTAACCCTCTCTACTCTTTTTCACATGCCATGTGGGGGAAATGATGATACCATGCCGAGTTTCAACCTTTTCAGAGTTCATTTTGTAGTAATTTCAATTTCACTGTCATTTAGCTCTCTAAACAAATAGGTAAATGACTAAAAAATAGCAAACGATGTCAGAACGTGTTGAAAATTGAAGACCTCGCTTTGAATGGTGCATACAGAATGCATAAAAGCTTGCAGTTCAAATAAGTTTAAAAAATGAAGTGCCCGTGTAACCGATGAGTTCTCGTCTGAAACCCTGATACTCTAAAAGAGATTGTCCCTTTTGTAGACGAAGTGTGTCCAGTTTTTGCTGTAACCCTCTCTACTATTTTGCACATCCCATGTGGGTGAGATGATGATACCATGCCAAGTTTCAACATTTTTAGAGTTAATTTTGTAGTGATTTTCATTTTTTACGGTCATTTAGCTCTCTACATAAATCGGTAAATGACTGAAAATAGCAAATGATGTTAGAAAGTGTTGAAAATTGATGGCGTCGCTTTGAATGGTGCATATAGAACGCAAAAAAGTTTGTAGTTAAAATAAGTTTAAAAAAATGAACTGCCCGTTTAATAGACGAGTTCTCGTCCGAAACCCTGATACTCCGGAAGAGATTTTCCAGTCTGTACACGAAGTGCGTCCAGTTTTTTCTGCAACCCTCTCTACTATTTTACATATGCTATGTGGGTGTATGATGATACCATGCCAAGTTTCAACATTTACAGCGTTCATTTTGTAGTGATTTTCAATTTCACGGTCATTTAGCTCTCTAAATAAATCGGTAAATGACTGAAAAATAGCAAATGATGTTAGAAAGTGTTGAAAATTGATGACATCTCTTTTAATGGTGCATAGGAACGCAAAAAAATGTCTGGAGTTCAAATAAGTTTAAAAAAATGAAGTGCCCGTGTAACATGTGAGTTCTCGTCCGAAACCCTGATACTACGAAAGAGATTGTCGAGTTTGTAAACGAAGTGTGTCCAGTTTTTGCCATAACCTTCTACTCTTTTGCACATGCCATGTGGGTGAAATGATGATACCATGCCAAGTTTCAACATTTACAGAGTTCATTTTGTAGTGATTTTCGATTTCACGGTCATTTAGCTCTCTAAATAAATCGGTAAATGACTGAAAAATAGCAAATGATGTTAGAAAGTGTTGAAAATTGATGACATCTCTATGAATGGTGCATAGGAACGCAAAAAAAATGTCTGGAGTTCAAATAAGTTTAAAAAAATGAAGTGCCCGTGTAACAGATGAGTTCTCGTCCGAAACCCTGATACTCCGAAAGAGATTGCCCAGTTTGTACACGAAGTGCTTCCAGTTTTTGCCGTAACCCTCTCTACTCTTTTTCACATGCCATGTGGGGGAAATGATGATACCATGCCGAGTTTCAACCTTTTCAGAGTTCATTTTGTAGTAATTTCAATTTCA